>NW_024609881.1:47468768-47674465 GCF_016920785.2 Ixodes scapularis | reverse complement strand
GATTGAAAGAAAACGCTCACTTTTATTTTTGAATTTATACCGCAATATAGTGGTTCCTTGGTCAATGGCGTTGCGAGGGAGTATACCTTGCTCTCACTTGTGCCAGTTGGCTTGTGTAAAGTGAAAAAAGAAAACAAAAAAATATTCCAACTGAATATCGTTGCATCACCCCTGTAAAAAGTATATTTTTATAAGGCCCTGTTATACGTCGACGTTCAGAGCAGCGTAGCGCAGAACGTGCGCCTTTCGTTGGCTGATCAGCAGGAAGCCGATATCTGCGACCAATTAGTGCTTGCGCGCGCTGCGTCACGTCACGTTTTCTACCCTCAACGACGGAGCCCAGCAGAGCCTTTAGTGTGAAGTCTGTAGCAAAGTGCCGCAAAAACACTGTCCCGTTTTGTTTTTTGTATAGTCCCCCCAGAAAACGTGCTATAGAAACACTTAATACAAGGTAGTGCTCAAAAGTGTTTTTGGTAAAACATTTTTGTAACTTTTACGTTTTTTCTTTTTTGTTCTTTTTTGTGGGAGGCTTAAAAGTTTTCAGCAAGTTGCTTTATTGACCTCGTTGCAAAGAGGTGGCTGCGAACGGTGAGGGTGTATCGGTTTATATAAAATACATGTTTGTGAAAGCTATAGATTATTTGGTGAGTTTGAGACTGTGTGTACTATGCGCCTTTTTTTTCTATTTTTTCCTTGTGTTGGTTGAAGCTGTGATATATTTATTTTTGAAACAATTTACTCGCAGCTGCACGCGCAGCTGCGAGCAACTCGTTTGCTCTCGGAAAAATTGCCGTCATCTAAGAGGAAAAGTCTACAAATAAATCGCGGGTGAATCGCCCTGAAAGTAAAACGGAGAAATACAAACAGTGTTCGTGTGACAGTCCTACGTCGAGTGGTATCATGATGTGACGTGACTCTAAATTGCGGGCAAATTTAGCTGAACAATTGTGTCGTCATGTGGCGCGACGTCACGTGACACGATGACGTCACAATATCACGACACTGCGATTTCTCGCTGAATCGAGCGGGTCTCGGAATACGTATACGAAACACACGACCATGCTGCCGAACCTTGCCAACTGCTATCACTGTAAAAAGGCTAAAACAAAAGTGGCAAGAGAGCTGGTGATGCAGTAAGATCGCGGGAATGAATCGTGTATAGGAACGCGAGTTCTAGGTATAAACGGTGAGTTTTAATATTGCGCATACGAGTAAACGCAAAAATGAACACTGTGCATCTGCGTTGCGTGTTCCGAACTACGGGTGTGGGAGCCCAAGATCGGTCTTGGATTGGCGCATGGGGAAAACGCATATGCGCAGAGTGGATGATTCAAAGCTTTGCTTTAATACGTAACACGAAAACTCTCTAATAAAAAAAGAACACAATGATTATGGGTTTCATGGTGCAATAGCAACCTCGCCATATGTTGCCACAGATTCTTTAAGTTATCCACAACAGGAGGAACATACATAGGCAATGAAAAAAAGCTACACCTAAAGTAGAGAGCTGGTATTTATCAAAAACAATTTAATCACGATTAAAAGAGGAGAGGTTCCTTCTCGAAGAAAGAAGGCAGAATGAAACGAAAGATGGCGCCTAAAGAGTTCAAGGTAACACGCTCGTCGCTGTTAATTAATTTTTTTACGAACAAATGCAATTACTTTTTGAGATGCCGAACTTCAACAATTTTAATATGAGAGGGGTTGTCGGCACTTAAATTCATTTTTATATTTCTTGTTTGACCCTTGCCAAACAAGGAATAGAGGATCCGCGTATTAAATTTAATGATTGTCGTATGTTGCGCCTTTGTGCGCAACATCAAACCTACCTCAATACTGGTATAAGAGAGCTCCGTGTGCGGTGCGAGTCAGTTCTATTATTTTCCAACAGCAGTAAGATTGCAATAGTGTTATTTTTTATGTCTGCTCCTGGAGCGTTATGACTTTGAAAATGAAAAAAAGCCATCGTCCACCTCTTGGGCAACCACTGTAGCTCTGAATGTTATAAAAGATTTTATCATAGTTTAATTATTTCCTCAGCGGCATTTGAAGTACCGTGACTCGAAGCACAAAAAAGTGCTACGTTTGATATAAAATTTATAAACAAAAAAATTTACACAACATTAAATTTTTTTTCTGTATATTACCAATTATAAGTACTACATCTGTAGCTAATTTCATTGCCCTAGCGCGTGTCATTAAAAACATATTTGTGCTGAAAAATGTCAATTTTAGGGCAATATTTGGAGGGACGAAAAAACAAAGTAGTGCAAATAACAGAAAAGTGTATCGTTACATTCTGCTCCGACATCATCTTAACAAAACTGCTATATTGGAACCGTGTAATCTTTAATGGATCGTTCATAAAACATGAACTAGCGAAGCAAGTGAGGGTCCGCGTCATTATATTCGCAACGCTACAAATGCGCATGAACAGTAAAAACCAACATATACATAATATAAAATGAAAGAGGATTGCATTGCCTTTCGAATGACATCAATCCCACAAAACAGTATTTAAAAGGAGATGAGTAATGACCTGCCAAAAAGTACCTAAACGGACACATTCAGTGGGACCGTGGCCTTAATCTAAATTATGTAACAATGAGGCCCATAGAGTAGTTAAATTACAACTAAGATTACTTACCAAAATAAATACCCTAGTGAAAAATACACCAGCTCGAGGGCTGGTGTGACTTGATGTTACACCAGACTTTTTCACAGATGTGATTTGGGACGTTTTCTGGTGTGACACCAGAAACCTGGTGTTCTGTAGTGACACCAGAAATCTGATGTGTGTGTATGACACCAGAAATCTGGTGTTCTGATGTTACACCAGAAATCTGGTGTTCTGGCGGGACATCAGGTTTTGTTGTAATATGATACCAGACCACCTGTTGACTGGGTGTTGCTTTACTCACAAAAAAGCGTACAATGATAAGTTTGACAACAACGCTGCTGCCATAATTACTTTATTCAAAAAAGCAAAAAAGCACAACAGTGAAGCTTCTGAAGCTTTACTGTTGTAGGGAGTTGGCCGTGATCAACTGGAGTTTGTCCGGAGCCACTGCCGTGCGTCGAAGAACCGGACGCCCTGTCGTTCCGAAATTCTTGGCCTTTGAGCTTGCGGTTGACTCGTATCTTAGTCACGCTGATCCGTTCCGCGTACCCCTCCGCACCAGAAATTTCCTCTTCTAAGGCATCATATTCGACAGATAGCTCGATTTCCTTGTCCAGCTCTTTCAGGGAAGCCTCCTTAAGTAGAAGAATATCAAATGTTTCTTCGAGCTCACCGATGTCGGTTGGATCCGTGGCCAGCAGACGCCAGTCTCGTTGATCATCTTTGTTGTGGCGGCTCGCAGGGTAATCCTCTTGGGCTTCAGGCGGTCGACGCCCTCCTCGCTCGTAGTAGGCATTTCGGCCCCAAAAATCCTAATAATTACTAGCTTCCTTTGTTTCTTTGCTACCAAACCAAGCTCGTCGGAAGTAAGGAAAGCGCACCAACATACCTTTTCGGCTTCGACTCACAAAGAAGACTTCTTTACTTTCTCAAACTTAAACAAGAATACCGGCGGAAAGGGAAAGAGGAACCCTCGAAGAGGCGAGCCGGCGAGCGCCCCAAGCTGCCCGAGGCCGCCCGGGAAAGTGCTCGGGACGAGGGGGACACTTCTTGAGCACAAAGGAGCCCGCCGCGGGGTCTCCGGCGACCACCAAGACGGGAGGAAACAAGGCACCCCGTCGGGGGACGGAGCGGCACACAAACTAATAGAAAACACGCGCGCGAACCGGGGGGAAAAGTCAACAAAAACACAACTCTGGTGTCGCATCAAACTGCGTGGTGTGCACACCAGGCTGCCTGGTCGGCGCATGAGTCCCTGTGATGTGACACCAGGCTCCCTTGGTGTACCCATCAGGCTGATGTGCGGGTACACCAGCATTTCTGGTGGGCACGCCAGGCTGGTGTGCTCGATACATCAGCATCGCTGGTGGGCACACCAGATATTCAGGTGTCACATCAGGATTCTTTGATGTCACACCAGGATTGCCTGGTGTATTTTTCATTAGGGTATAAATATAAATTACCTAGAAAAACAAATAAAATACTGTAATTCAGATATGGTAATAGAATTGGTACTCAAATATAGCAGCAATGCCCACACTGTGGAACCCGTTACACACAAAACAAGTACACTTGTACTAAACGCGAGTGAGCAACCGTCAAGGGGGACGAAGCTACAAGGAAACAATTTTAACGGGGGGAACTCTCGCATAGTCTATAAGCAGGTTTGCTGCTAGTTTCACAATCTCATATCTATTATCTAAGAAAACGAGACCCCAAACCGTAGAGCTCGCTGCTGCCGGTGTCATTGGAGTCCAAGTGTCTAAACAAATCGACTTCTCGAATACTCATGCATCTAAACATATTACCTGATCAGCACTCATAGCGTTTGACAAAGTTCACCGTTTTCCAATTCATCATTGACTCAAAGTGGCAATGCAGGCGAGTTGGTTCATCGTTACAAAATGGAAATCATTGACTCCTCATGCGTAGCAACGGACACACTCCATGAAAGAGACTATATGCTATAACCCCTTTAAAAAACGGATAAGTGAAGTTAAAGTACGAGGCAGACGTAGTGTGTGTGGGTCCTATTTAAAGCAATAGCGTTATATGCAAACCCTGCACGAACCTTGTTTGCTTGAGTTGGTGTCGGTCACAGTAAATCGAGACCCCAAGAAAGAGTTTGAGCAACGCAACGCAGCAGTTAATTCAACGTCATAGTGCTCCTGACCAGTGAGACATCGCCGCGGTGTGTGTGGGCATGTCGGAGGAAGGTACGAACATGTGGTGCGTCAGCATCCCCCTTTTTCTCCTATCCCTCCCATGCATAGGAACAGGAGCTGTGCGAATAGGGTACGAGTTGAGCTTTAGTAGGATAATCTAGTAGGCGCGAAGGAATTCTTCTGCCAAGTGGTATGCGTGGCCGCATTGCAGGGACAATTATGGCATGCCTCCAGAGAAGAGGTGCATGGATAAGGAAAACAAAGTTCCCGACAGATTTACAATTCCTTCGCGCCGTCTTACATTACATAACAGTCTGATTCCAAGTGCTGCCCCTTAAAACCACCAAGTACCAGCGAATTTTCCTGCTTTTAGGAGAAGGTCTGAGCCAAGATAATTACTTTTTTTGTGTGTGTGTATGTTTGTCCTTTGTGTCGGGGTTTGATAGGTATGAGCTCCATCTATTGAAGGCTTTCCTACGGTCTTCCAGGCTACGTCTGCGACCC
This sequence comes from Ixodes scapularis, assembly GCF_016920785.2. Classification (NCBI taxonomy): domain Eukaryota; kingdom Metazoa; phylum Arthropoda; class Arachnida; order Ixodida; family Ixodidae; genus Ixodes; species Ixodes scapularis. Next base: position 47,669,176 of record NW_024609881.1, on the reverse strand, counting down.
CGAGTGCTTCGGAATGTGGAAACGAGAGACAAGACGGTGACGCTACTTGGAAGCCAGAAGCTCTCCATGCCAATCGGGATCTCGCCCACGGGCTTTCAGAAGTTTGCCCACCCAGAAGGGGAAAAGGCCACCGCCAGAGGTGAATTTCGCAGACCCTTATATTTCGCTATACAAACTCTGTGTCATATTTATTCAAATCAGCTGACTTAACGATACTTGACAAAAGGGCTATGATGGAGAGCATTGCATTTCTATTTTATACAATAAATGACCAAACCCGAATAGATAAAACTCTCTCGATCGGTCAAAACATATCAGGAGCCACAAGAAGTAACCACTGCCGGCTCCTAAAAGAATATCGAAACAATAACAATTGTTTCAAATACTAATTTTTTGCGGATAGTGCCAGAAACGAATTGTCAGCTTGACACCTTGTTCAACGCATGTCTGTACATTCATTTGCAATTGCATTATACCGCTACTTCATACTATTTGTGCTACTATCATTTTAACTGACTATTTTATTTGTTATTGGTTTTCTAAATATGCATGTTTTATGTGTATCATGTATTACGGTATATCACGAGTACGTATTCATCTATTTCATCCGAGTCGCCCAATTGGGCTTGCCCTATATTCTGTATATCTTGCTTCACGCTACTGAATCTTTTTACACTGCATCACCATTTATCCGCAAGAAACTTTGTCAACTTTGTTACCACACTACTGAAGTAACTCATGGAAATGACGGTATTAGAAAATAATAATATAGATGAATCGGATGAATTGAATTTACTAAGAGCCCAATATCAACATTATGCTGCCCAGCACCGATATATTTCCCTCCGAATTCGAGGGTGTTTTTTCATGGTTTTCTTTTCCTAGAAATTTAGTAATTCTTGGTGTAAATGTTTGGTGTAGGACAAAAAATAGAAGTTTAGTGGAGCTGATGTTCGAAGAAAAGAGGACAGGGAAATGGGATTCCCAGCCTCAAGAGTACTCTCGGTGCCGATAACAGAAGGAAGCGAAAGAAGGGGCGCAGTTCCAGAAAAGTTCAAGGGGGAAGGAGGGGGGGGGGGGGGGGGATTGTTTTGGGTTAGCACGAAATACCCCTGTAAATAAAGCTGTTCCCGGGCAATTTTTTCTCTTAATCGAGGAGAGCTCCAGCAGGACATTTCCGGAAAATCCCCACAAGGTCTCTCGCCAATTCGACATCGCACCGCTCGGTGCAATGTTGCACCGCGCGCTCAGGCCGGCTCGTATAAGCCCCGCACAACCTGGAAGGGGCTCGATTTCTCCGCGAGTTACGTGCACAAATAAAAAAAGCGAATATATCACGAAGCCAATACGTATACCCTGTTTTTTTTTTTTTATCGTTTTGCAATATTTCCTTTGCCAAAATGCTAAACAACCATGAACGCCTCCTTCTTCATATGGCCTACTCCTTCACGCTCCGTACTACGGATTACCGTAGTGTGTCAAAAAGAAGGCGGGAGGCATAGCGTATTTCCGAAATGGTTTCTTTTTGGGGGATCGGTGGCCGAGTGGACTAGCGTACACCAGCTCGGAGGACGTGGAGCGAAAGCTCGCAATGCAGAACCCAGGGATCCTGGGCTCAATCCCCACCTCTGCCCGTTTCAACCTGGATGACCATCGTGCCGGCGTGCGACCGTGTATCACTACTGCACTGGTTAAATAGCTCAACTAGATCTGAAAGACAAGTCGCCCGTTGAAGCACCAAAGTTCTAGGCTGTATAAACATGCACAAAACCCTATTTTGTTTGTCCATTTTTTGTTTTGTTTACCGCTTTGAAACAAAATAATTCGGTGTAAATTTTTGCGGTTTATTGGTCATTACTAGAAACACAAAACCTTGAGATACGCCAACTTAGCCGCTTTCATGGGAAACCACTGCGGTGGCGCTGCTGTTGGCACTACTCGCATTCTCAAACCGCACCTTGAGGCTCCAAAAAGCCGTTTTCGGTCATGTCTTCCTGGTGCTCGATAGGCGCTACCCTTGCCATCTTCCAACGCAAAACGCATTCGCCCTGCGGCAACCGCTATCGAATCATTTGCATACACTGTCTGAAATAAGTTAACCCACTGTTTGCAAGACAATGTTAGTAGATTTTTCCGATTTCAAGCACACAGCAAAACGATGAACCAAACAGACGGTTCCACCAAATCTAAGCCTCCGTCAGGAAGGAACTCAAAATATATAAATGGGTGTTCTGTTCCAAGTTAAATACTTGGCCTTTGGCTATGACTTCCACATTAATTTTTTCCTCTTCGAAAGACTTCCGTATCTCGTTAAATCTCTCCCCATGGTCCAAAGTCTTCTTCAGCTTTTCGCTGGCGCGTGCCGGATCAATCCCACCTGGAAGACAAGGCCGGTTCCTTTCTCCCCCGAACGTCAACACGGCTCACTAGTGGATACATGCAATGCCGCCTACCGTGCGTCAACATCACCGCCACTGCATCTTACAGCTCTCAGAACGAGCGTGACGCTAGCACGCGTTGACGTCAAGAGAGAGAGAGAGAGATAGAAACTTTATTTTAATCGAAAAATGGAAGCTCTTCGATCTTAGCCCAGGTTCAGGCATATGTAACGGTGCCGGTCTCCGTCGCCCATCATAGTTTGTGTGTGATGAACGAGGGATGGCCACCACAACTTCTGGAGTTCTGAAGGGGGAAGGACCATCCTTCCCAGCCGCTTGGAGTGAGGTCATGGGGTAACTGGGAGAGGGATTCATGTCGACTCTGGTGGGCTGCCGGGCAGTCCCAAAGCGTATGATGGTTTGAGGGGTATGCACCGTAATGGGAGCAGCTGGGGTGTCCCGGAGCGTTGGTGAAGTAATGAATACACTGCTTGGTGAGTAATGTGTGTGCTTGTGCTTTTCTAATGAGGGATGACTCTTCTCTTGAATCTGTATAAGATGGTGAGGGTAGAACAGAGGAGATTATTGGCCTAGGTGTCCTTAAGGATTTCTTTTCTAGCTTTACGTAGTTTTCCTTTCCACTTTTGGTTCATACTCACATTCTTCAGGCCAGGGTAAAGGGGGTCCCGGATTTGATTCGCGGTTGAGTTCGTGTGCTAGGCTATTCCCGGCCGAGGTGCCCGCAATCTGACGGAGGCTTATTGCGGAGAAGGCGCCGTGCAACCGAGCTTTCGGTTGCACGTCCAAAGATCCCCAGGTAGTCCAAATTAATCCTCAGTCCTCCGCTGGGGCGTGCCAGATGCCCGCCGTTGGTTAGGCACGTAAAACCCCCAAATTTGACTTTTGACGTAGAGTTTTCCTTTCCACTTGTGGTTCATACTCACACTCTTCAGGCTAGGGTAAAGGGGGTCCCGGATTTGATTCGCGGGTGAGCTCGTGAGCCAGGCTATTCCCTCTCAGTCCCTGATGTCCTGGAACCAATTGGATCTTGATTTCCAGAAGGGGGTAGCTATGCATGTGTCGTTGTAGAGTGTTGTGAATGTATGTCGCCAAGCTTCAGCGGTGCCACTTGCCAAGCTTCAGCGTCTTTCCCGCTTCTGACGGGGATCCACTAAGCATGACGCCGGGCGCGGACCGCGCGGATCACAATGCCCCCCTTTGTTCAACAAACTGATACTTGACTAGGGCTGCTATACTCCAGACCAAGTGAGAGTCAGCACTGACTATCTTTCGGAGAGTCGCTCATACACTCCCATGACTCTTTTGCGATAGGAGTCGGGGGACTCTTCATAAAAGGAGGGTCCTCACAACTCTTGTTACAGAGTCACGAGGACTACCAGGAAGGAGTCGTGTGACTCTTTCTCCGTTGGATAAGAGTCGTTAAAGAGTCGCAGTTGACTACGTCACCTGGAGTCGCCCATACACTACCATGACTCCAGTGTGATGAGAGTCCCAGGACTCTTATTTAAATAAGAGTCAAGTGACTCTACAAACTGGAGTCGTGGAGGAGTCAAATCTGTAGCGCGCAAAGGAGTCATGGCGACTCTCTTTAAAAAAAGAGTCGAGGGACTCTACAAACTGGAGTCGATTCTGCGGCGCACCAATACCCCCCAAAGAGAGTAATAGCGACTCTTTTTTTTAAGAGTGTAGGAGGCATTGGCTTGATATCATTTGTTGGCTTGACGCGCTTTACACCAAGAAATAAATAAGTAAACCGACAAGCAATCGCACTCGTTTTTGCTTTCGCGTGTATAAACGGTGGATTTAACAGTAAGACAGGTCCACATATTTGCGTTTGACTGCGACCGACGAGTAGCGGCCACTTAAGACTGCTTAGAACCAGACTGGCGTCGACTACACGGTGAACGTGGCTCACTTCCGTTCTGAGTACATTACCTTACTTCTTACGCGTCAATATTTCACGCCAGTCTAAAAAGATACCATCTCCCACAAGCACTGCGCACGTGCGCACACTTGTTCCTGCACTTACCGCGAGACTAATACAGTGAAGACCGGAAGCGTTCATTGGCTACATCCGCACTGTCGCCAAGGCTACCCATTCCATGGCGCGAGTATTCCTCCCGTCTACCAAGGAGACCCTTCCCTTCCCGGCAAACGATGCAGTAGTTTATTGATAACAAGTCTAGAAAGTTAAATTATCATTATGACATAAGAGACAAGTACGGGACACAGGTCAGACAAGAGTGCACCGTCAGCGCTGAAGTGGGAGTCGTGTCCAATCAACGAGAACCCGAGTCACAGCCAAACGCAGATCAGTCGTGTTTAATCTATGGTGGCCTCCGTTAAAGACGCAAGCTTACTTATCTACGAGGTATTGGCTGAGTACAATGGTTGACGTTACTTTCAGTACAGCAGGGCTTTAGTCGAAAGCAGTCACAACCGATTGTAGTATCGCGGTCGCTCACAGCCTAACTACAATGTGTGAACCAGTGTTGCACGTCCCCGGGGTACACGATGGTCTTTCGTCTTCAGCGGCCCACAAGGCTGCCACGGTGATGATCCTGAGCACGATGAGCACCACCAGCATAGAGGACGTGGCGGCTGCCGCTCCAGAAGGACTGCGCTGGTTCCAGCTGTACATGTTCAAGGATCGAGACACCAGCAAGGACCTGGTGCAGCGTGCTGAAAAGGCGGGCTACCAGGCGGTTGTGCTCACCGTGGACACTCCTCTGACTGGGAACCGAATATTCGACCGGAAGAAACTCACACCACTGGGCAATCTGGCGTAAGTGGAACCTCTCTGCGTTTTTCTCATTTTTTTTTTTATTATGTCAAGCAATCAATACTTTATCCGAAATGTAGAGCGCCGTCAAATAGCGAGCCGAGAACTACGTCCGTTATCTTTGTAGCGACCAGAAAGCGAAAGCAGTGACCCGACCGGCAAAAACCCCATGTATACAAGCGACCGCGCTTCGTGCGAGAAATGCAATGCCAACACGTATGAACCGTCGATTCGTGCGTGACGCGAGCGCAAACAGGGTTCAGAATTTTTTTTTTATTTTTATTTGTTACTTGAGACGCAGATTTTGACAAAAACAATCGGTGACAATGCGAAAAAATTATGCTGACGTTATCGCGCGGCGGGATGACATTCACAACTATTGAACCGGGCCCTAGTATTTTCACGAAGTTGTACCGATATTGTTTCTGAACTTTTTTTTCTTTTATGCACGTTGTAGTGTCGGCCTGAGCTTTTCTTGATGCGCAAACAGCTCAATGTATGCGGATGAGACCAAGGCTGTTAAAGGCCGACGACCAGACTCGAGGTTCTGCAAGGCAGAAGATCCTCTTCTCCATGGGGGAGGAGGAGACAGGCAATGGTGGACAGGGTAGAAGGGGGAGAGGAGAAAGCGAGAGAAAAGTGGAAAGCGCGAACTGATCGTCGGCCTTTAAGCGAGGCAAAAAGATGAAACTTAATAGTCTACATCACGAACCATAATCGAAAAAAGAGTACGGTAAACAGTGAACAACAAAAGCCGAAAGCATCAAAGAGTCCTCATTTTAATGCCTTATTTAAATAAATAAATTACTTTGAAAATCCAGCAAACAATCTAATTGCTTTGCAGCGATTTCTATACACTTGCTCTGGCGTCGGTAAACGAGGTTTGTAAAACACCTCTAAAACTAAACCAGGGAGTTTGTTCATTAAATAGGCTTAATATTTAAAGCGCGGTTATGTAGAATAGAAAACACAACAAACACGGACGACGTGCCTGTTTGCTCAACACTCAAAGACAAGATTTTGCTGCCTTTTTTGTCGAAGGCCATGTTCGATTACAACGAATGTGGCGTTCGACTTAGGTTCATCGCGGTGGTGTTAAAACTTCGATGTTGGCGGCAGCGAAAACTTGCGTTGCGTACGTCGAATGGTGCGGGTGTTGCCAACTTCATTTCACAATATCCTTTTCTCTTTTGTCGGAGCCGAGGTAAAGCTTTGTTTAATGCAAAGAAGCTCGGAGGGCAGTTTTGAGAAAGTCAATGCAGTTTTTCTGCCAGGGTTGAACAAACCTTAATTAAAGCGCAAGATCCGTAAACTGTGCTTGAGGTTAGTGCTATCTGAAACCAATTTGAGTTCTTTGCAACGTTTGAAATATATTGTCCTGGGTACAGTTTCCTTTAAAAACACAAAGCTTTACAAAAAAAATTGTCGTCACTAGCAACTAAAAAAAGAAAAACTAACCCTGAGTCGTTTGTATCGGCATGGAGCAGTCTACCGCTAAACAGTGCGACTTCATCATATATATAACTTGCAGCGCGACTGGGACAAGGACAGACAGAGAAAAAACACTGGACAAGTGCTGAACTAGCAACTAATTCTATTGAATAAAATTGCATTCAATAGAATCAGTTGCAAGTTCAACGCTAGTCCTGTGTTTTCTGCCCTGTCTGTCCTTGCCCCAGTCCCGCTGCAAGTTAAGATGTACTCTTACCACCCAGCTCAATTGTTCATTTAGAACGACTTCATGCGTATTCGCATAAAACAAAATTAAGTTTCCCCAGACATGAAAGGCATGACGGCCTAGTCCTTTGTCCATGTTCGGTGATCGGAAGTCAGGAAACAATAAAGTTTCCGAATCGCACTTAGTGGCAGAGCGTCCATGCCCTGAAAATGCTGAGAAACCGAAACTTAAAGACAGTTGACGTTACCAAGATGACCCCGTGCACAGTGCTGCCAGAACACCAAGCAGTTTTGCATATCCTCTATTCCCAAGTAAAAATAAAATAATATGCAGCTGAATCATGGAACTGGTCCTAGTCGAATTCTGCTAGATTGTCTCACTTAAAGCTGCGATCAGCTTCATATTCCAGCTGGATATGGACTGATGTTCACCTAAGAATTCATGTTTTATTGTGCCCGGAACATCCACACGCATGAGGTAGCGTACCACATCACTACCGTCACAGGTTCGAATAGAACTCTTACGAGAGCCCCCAAGAAGAGCTCATGATTCCTCCCGACAAACTCCAGACACTTAATAGTTTGGTGTAATGTTGTTTTTCGCCGAAGAAGCTTTCAATGTAAGGACTACAAAAACAAATATTATCGAAACGAACACAGTAACTTTTTCAACGGCTACACTATGGCACACTTCATTAGCTAAAACACGCCAGCGGTGGCCGCCGCTACGTTAACAGTATAGGGCTGTGTGCCGGCAGTTTCGCCCTGCATACGCAGCGCCACTCCAATCCCTAGGCGCGCCCATACGGGTTAGGCGTACGCTAAGCGGACGACGCGGGAGGCTCGAGTGCTTGTCGTGTTGGCTTTGCGCTTCGTAAAACAATGTACCGAAGGCAAAAGTGCAGGGCACCAGGTAATATTGTCTGTTCAAATGCCACAGCACTATACTAAACAGAAACGTGTATATGAGCCTCTCGAAATGCTTATTCGTTTCCTGGGAGGTGATTCATGACAGACCGCCAGTAGCACGAATTGTCAACTGTGCGAAGCGCAGGGTTAATTATTCTGCTCCCTATATTGCCAAATGACTTAGTGCAACTACACTTACTTGTCACGCTAATACGCACATTCCGTTGATCGCACACACGTGCACGCAATAGTTTTGCATTGCTTGGGGGAACTCGTGTCGTCACTTTGAGGGCGGACTGAGCTTGCGCCCGCAGGGTCCGCATTCCGCAGGTGACGTTCTACGACAAGTCCCAAATGTAATAGCAACGATGGTACCCCGTGGCTCTCGACAAAAGAAACTCGATTATAAATTAGCATTCTTCTTTAGGAATTTAAAACCTGAGAACGTAGCTCACTTCTTACCTGGAACTATTGGTCCCTGATGCTTACGAAAGAAAGCTAGTAGGCGGCGAAAGACCCGAGTTAAAATGAGGCAAGCAGTCATAGCGGATATTGTGTACTGACAGGAACGCATAGTTAAAAAAAAAATTGACACTGACGGCTGCGCTCTAGTATTTTCTTTACGTTTCTCTATGTTGAGACAAGCGTGCCGAGATTGACCTGCTGTCTTCCCCACAAGCTTTTCCTAATACGCACCCGGCAGTCGCATTAAAATTCCAGTCGATTCGCATTGATTCCAGTGTAACCATCGCGGAGGGAGTTGCTGGGCTCCTTGACCTGTCAGGGCATGCCTACGAAAACACAAGTCTCTTCGATGCCTCCTTGACCTGGGACGATGTCAAATGGCTCAAGAGTTTCACCAAGCTCCCCGTGATTGTCAAGGGAATTCTAACCGGTGAGGCAATATGTTCTTTGTTTTGCGGTGGCAGATATCATATTGTCAGAGCAATGAAATTAGGCTCGAGGGGTGGCACCATCTTATGCGGAATTTTCGGAACACTGAGATGGACTGCGGCCGAAATCATTGAGTGCCCTGCCGAAATTTCACATTGAGTGCCTTGCCGACCCTCATGTGGTTTTCGCTTGGTAGCAGTCGGGTGCAAGAGAGCTAGTGGACATCGATTCTTTTTTCACGCCCGAGACTGCGGACTGAAACGTAAAACTTTTAGTCAAAGGAAAAGACACACAAAGAAGGACGTTTCGAACTCAGCTCCTTTCTTTGCTTCCACGTATCCTGATATTTGCAGAAATCTAAGGCCGACTACACACCGAACTTCCACAAAAAAACCTACAGTTACAATAAAAGAACAGGCTACTTGGTTGATTGGGGTTTAATGGCGCAGCAGCGACCAAGGTTATAATGCGCCAACAACTAGGACTATTGCTGAATCAAGGTTGAAGAGAAGAAAGAGCTATAGTAGCTTGTAATTTAATAAAACAATGATCATGAAAGTACAAGCGCATAAGATGTGGCAATGAATATGATGAACTATTAAAATTATAGCTGGTCCAGGAGTCTTATATCCTTAAGAAAGTTGAAAACACACTTGTGTGGAATCAACGGCTCATCGCTGAGTAAAAGGGCGAGATGTAATGGTGTATGCTCTTGGTAAACCTTAGCAAAGTGTCTGTGGCGTTCTTGGTCGTACAAAGGGCATACAAGTAAAATGTGCAGGATGCTTAATGGTATATGACAGTGTTCACACTCTAAAGCATCCTCCCCTCGCAAAAGGTGCCCATGGGTAAGACGTCTATGACCGATTCGGAGTCGACATAATACCACCTCATAAAATCGCTCACGATGACGTGCACTCTCCCATTCTTAAATTAAAGGTTTTACGGCATGCAACTTATTGTTCACTTCTTGGTTCCACTCCTCTTGCCACTTGAATTTTGTAGATTTTTTCAGGGCATGTTTATAATCTCTGTAGGGTATCTTGTGCAGATCCACTTGTCGATCCTTAGCAGTGCTCGCTGCACGGTCAGTATCCTCATTCCCAGGAATTCCTACATGGGAAGGTACCCAGCATAATGTTATTTGTTTCTTCCTTTTTGATGCTGAAAGTAACCGGTTCCTTACTTCTAGAACAAGCGGATTTTGAACATCCCCCATTGTGTCCAGAGCTCGTAAAGCACTAAGTGAGTCAGTGTAAACAATTGACTTACGGATCTTCTTTTTAAGAATGTGGTCTATGGCAAGGAGCAAGCCGTAAAGCTCTGCGGAAAGAATACAAGCATTATTGTTAATTCTCTGGACACACTTCACGGAAGGCCCTACCACTGAGCAACCTACGTAGGAATCAGTTTTGCTCCCATCAGTGTAGAAACTTGTGAAGTCTCGGTACTGGTCCTGGAGTTCTAATCATTCTTGTCTCAGAACTTCATTAGGGGTCTCTTTCTTGTTGTGTTTTATTAGTTTCAACTCACAGTGGATGGGCATGAGGTCCCAAGGAGCTACGGAGTTCAAGTATTGCACAACTGAGGGTAGCACATCCAGCCCTACGAACTCAGCAGAAGAACGAATTCTCATGGCGAGAGGTGGAACAAATGATGGCTTGTTTATGAAAGTCTGCTCATAGTGAACGTGTTCTTTGCAGTCCAGGGTCGGGTGACCAGGAACAGACCTAATTCGCAGAGAGTACATGAAGCCTAATTCAAACCTTCTTTTCTCCAGTGAGGGCTCATTGGCCTCTACATATAGGCTGAGTATTGGAGATGTGCGAAAAGCACCAGTCGAAAGTCGGAGCTTCTGATGATGAATGGGGTCCAGCATCTTGAGAACCAATGCCCGTGCGGAGCCGTACACAATACAGCCATAATCAAGTCGGGACCGCACGACTGAGCGGTAGATGCACAATAAACAAAACCGATCAGCCCCCCAGGATACGTGCGACAAGACCTTTAGTATATTAAGTGATTTTACACATTTCATTTCGAGGCTCTTAACATGTGAAATGAATGTCATTTTGGAGTCAAATATAAGACCTAAAAACTTGTGTTCGTTCTTTACTGCAATAGGGACTTCATACATAGTTAAAGAAGGCTCAAGTAAAATTCCGCGGCGACGAGAGAAGCACACACAAACCGTTTTCTCAGGAGAAAACCTAAAACCATTTACATCCGCCCATTTGACCAAATTGTTGATCGCAAGTTGAAGTCGACGTTCACAGATGGATGGATTACAAGATGAGACTGAAATTTGTACATCATCAACATAGAGCGAGTACTGAACAAATGGCGGTATAATACGAGAAATTGAATTCATTTTTACGATAAAAAGAGTGACGCTAAGCACACCGCCTTGTGGGACTCCATTTTCTTGCGAGAATTCTTTAGAAAGAGTTGCCCCAAGCTTCACACGAAAAGTGCGATCCCGGAGGTAACTATGGATGGCACCTAGCATTCTGCCCCGAAGACCAATGTTGAACAAATCCTGCAATATGCCGTAGCGCCAAGTTGTATCAAATGCCTTTTCCAAGTAAAAAAAGACAGAGAAGCAATGCTGTCTATTTACAAAGGCCTCTCGCACAGCAGTCTTAAAGCGGACCAGATGGTCAACCGTCGATCGAGCTGAGCGAAATCCACACTGGTAACGGTCAAGTAGCTTGTTTCTTTCTAAATAAAATATAAGCCTTTTATTTATCATCCTTTCTAGTGTCTTTGAAAAACAACTCGTGAGAGCTATCGGCCTAAAGCTAGATGCACAGGTAGGATCCTTTCCTGGCTTCAGCAGGGGAATAATGATAGCCACCCTGCAAGATGAGGGGAAGCAACCTTCAAGCCAAATGCGGTTGAACAAATATATAACAAGCTCAAGAGTTGATAGATGGAGGTGCTGAAGCATTTTGTAATGAATGCCGTCTGGCCCAGGAGCCGTCTGTTTGGACGAACGAAGTACCAGCTGTAGTTCAAAAAGTGTAAATAGTGAATTATAGGGCTCCTGCAAGCCACCTGACAAAGGAACTGCCTTTTTCTCTGCCTGTAGCTTGTGTCGCTGAAATGACCGAGTATAATGCTGAGGACTTGAAACAAATTCGAAATGCTCACCAAGGACATTCACCTGTTCTTCTAGGCTGGCAGGGCATTGTCCATTTTGGTTCACGAGTGGGGCAGAAAATACCCGGTGGGAGCCTTCAATTTTATGCACACGGCCCCAAACTTTCTTCGAGGACGCACTGCTATTAATTGAGGAAGCATACCCTCTAAAGCTTTGCCGCTTGGCTCGCTGCCGGATATACCTTGCTTGCGCTCTTTTTTTCTTAAAACCGATCAGGTTATTTGCTGCGGGATAACGCCTGAGAATACTCCATGCATGATTCTGTTCTTTCTTGGCGGCAGTCTTCGTTCCACCACGGCTTTGGCCTTTTTGGAAGATGTGAGGACGTCATGGGAATGGTAAGCATAGCGGCCTGCAAGATATGCTGAGTAATTAGCTCGGTGACATCGTCGATGGAAAGATCATCAAGAGATGAACATGCCATAAGTGAGGCTTCTATAAAGATTGACCAGTCAGCCTTTTCAAGCTTCCAACGAGGGGTACGTGTTAAAAGACCAGCAGGAGGATGGTTGAACTCTATAATGAGTGGAAAGTGGTCACTCCCATATGGATTTGGAATGACCTTCCATAAAAGCAGGGGGTACAATGAAGGATGACAAAACGAAAGATCAATGGAAGTAAAACTACAAGTTGCTGAACTAAAATAAGTGGCTTATTTTGTGTTGAGCAGACACAATCCTGTCGACAGAAGAAACCGTTAAACGAGTGCTCCTCGAGAATCTCTTCTAGAGCTTCCCCACAAGGGATTGTGTGCATTGAAATCACCTAAAATGATGTAACGCACCGGAAGCTGGCTAATTAGATTATCTAGCTCCTCGTACTGCAGCCGATATCCAGGGGAGATGTACACTGAGCAGACGGTAATCACGCGGTCAAGCAGCAAACGGACAGCCACAGCCTCGAGAGAGGTTTGCAAAGCCACTTCAGTGGACGGGACCATGCGTTGGACAACCACTGCAACACCACCGGAAGCTACAGATGCATTTAACCTATCTTTTCTGAACATTTTGAAGTGTCTAAGAACATTTGAGTGACTTTCTTTAAGGTGCGTCTCCTGCAAACAAAAGGCAGCAGGGTGGTGTTCATTTATTAAAAAGGTGATTTCGTCATAATTGGGAAAAAGCCCACGACAGTTACATTGTAAAAAAACAGACATGATTAATGTTAGGCAGTTAGCTTTTTACCAGAAAGTTACAAGCTTCGTGTAATGGTAGCTAGAGTAAAACTAAGCCAGTGACAGGAGGTAAATTTAGTACAAGTGGAAATGGACATGAATGATGATTTAATGAGTCTGCAAGAAGGCAGCTCCGACCGAACCTTTGGGGAAAAACAATTAAAAATAAAGCCCCAGGCGAGGGAGTCGCCAGTGGTCCTCTGGTTGGTCTATATGGAACTGTCCCCTCCGACCTCGAAGGGCGTCGAGACTTTGGGCCGAGGCCACTGGCGAGGGAGTCGCCGTTAGTCCTCTGTATCGGCTGGTCCCTAGGAGTAGGTGGAGCAATGGGAATGAGCAAGATAACTTGGTGATGTGAGGTTAGTGTAGTGACTGAAGATGCAGGATGATATTCCTGTTGAGAGAGCATACCAGCCTTGCAAAGTATAATTGTCACTTCTGTGGTACAATTGGTTTTTTGCTCCTGTGCTTGCCCTTGGGGACCTGCCACTCCATGTCGTCTGGGTCAGACGCAGGAGTGGATGGGTCGGTACCCTCCTCCATTGGTTCTGCCTCCTGGGTTGAGGCTGTTCTAGCCGGTTTAGGGAGGCTCTGGGCACGAGGTGGAAAACCCCGGCCCCGACCTCCACCAACCGGAGGAGCAGAGGTACTGGGCAGGCAGTCGCCCAAGCCCACCTGCTCCTGCCCCTTGGGTGCTGGAGCAGTGGCACAAGAATCGTGCCGCTCCTTGGATGAGGACGCTCCCTCCGAAGAACTGGGTCGGGAGCGTGGTCCCCTCTCCTTGGAAAAAGACCGCGAAGCACTGACAGGTGCGGCCACAGCCGACCCATCTTGGGTAGGAGAAACAGCCTGTGAGCCCTCTACATGAGAGGGGACAGGCTGCTGCTCCGTCGAAGAGGAACAACTCTCGCTGGAGGAGGATGTAGGTCTACCAGCCGAGAGTGAACGCCCAGGAAGCTGAAGCTTCAGCTGGGGTGTTGCGGACTCCAGCGGCTTCCTAGCATCCGGGAAGGATGTCTGAGTTGCCACTGCAACCTTCAGTGGTGCAGGTCCCCGCTGCACCACCTGTGCAAAGCCATCCTTGCGCAAAAACGCGAAGCGGCGACGCGCCTCTGGGTATGAGAGGTTTTCTTACCCTTTAAAATTTCCTTCTCATCTTTCCACGTCTTACACGATCTGGAGTAAGCGGGATGGGGTTCTTTGCAATTTACACAGACTGCGTCGTCGGCGCAAGAGTCTGCTGCATGGTCAGTTTTGCCACATTTAGCACATGTGGCTTTGCCGCGGCAGTTCTGTGAGCCATGTCCAAATCTTTGGCAGTTGAAGCATCTTCTGGGGTTTGGAACGTACGGACGAACTCTGCAGTAAAGGTATCCGGCTTTCACGGATTCGGGAAGCGTGGTGGCCTCAAAGGTAAGCACAATGTGCCTCGTCTTCAGCTCTTGGCCGTCACGACGCAAGGAGATGCGCCTTGCAGCTACAACCCCCTGGTCAGGAAGGCCCTCCACTACTTCGCTCTCAGACGCGTCCAGAAGGTCGTCCTCCGAGATGACTCCTTGGATGGTGTTCAATGTCTTGTGGGGTGTCGCGGTGACCTTGTAGTCCGACACAGAGTTGAGTGCAAGGAGCACAGAACTCTGGTGGCTGGTCTCAATTTCAACAAGTAAATCGCCAGATGCCAGCTTTTTAGCCTTGAAATTCTTTCCAATCACACTCTCAAGGACTTTTGCAACAAGAAATGGTGACATTTTCGAGAGCGGTTTGTCACTTTCAGAGTGGAGTACCCAAAATTTCGGGAATCTAGGTGGAGTAGAATGTGTCTCGTGCGAGGTAGAAGCTTCGGTGCGACCCCTTTTCGGGGGCCGATCAAGGAAGGATTTTTTGTGCAGACCCATAGAGATGGGGGAGAAAATTCAGTGCCCGGGTGCACCACCCACCACGGAGCCCAGCAAGGGGGTAGGTAATGTGCCAAAGCAAGAAAGGCTTGGCTGACACAATTACACTACCAGTGCTGCCCGGGCACTATACCCTAGTGTGGTTGCAGGGACAGGTCCTGTTTCCACTCAAGGTTGGCCCTTGCCGCCTAAGGAGATGAAAAAGGAAGGAAGAGAGTGGAGAAGAAAAGAGAAAGAGGTGGGAGAAAAAGTGAAAGAAGGAAGAAGAGGGTAGAAGAGGCGACTGACTGAATCATCCTGGTCGGGCCAAGCCAGGACACCCGTCTACGAGAAGCAGGGGTCGAAGCAGTGTATTGCCTCGCCCGGGGGGCCCCGAAGGGTCCAAACATACCCCGGGCTCAGCTCAACCACCAGGGTCCCCTTTTCCTCGGACACGGGTACGCCACGCACAGCCAGACGTGGGTGGGCGAACCCACATGGCTCGGGGTTCGTAGTGACGCCACTCACCAAGCACCTACTAAAGTAGGTGCCCCCTGCGGGCGGGTATGGTGGCCCACGTGGCTGGGGTCCGTGGTGACGCTACTCACCAAGCACCTAGCACACAAGGTGCAGGCGCCCCCTGCGGGGCTCGGGGTCCGTGGAGACGCCACTCTCCAAACACCTGCTTTCACAGGTGCCCCCTGCGGGGAAGAACAGGTTACCAGACATCGAACACACACTTGTATTCCTAACATTGATCACTTAAAAGATACAAAAAAATTAACCTTCATTTCTTCTTCCCTTATCCCCCACCTTCAATCTGAACAACTAATCCAACATTCAAAAATATAGACTTATAGTTTTCGAGACTGGCCTTCCAAAGGCACCACAATCGTCTTCACTCGCTCGTATTACGAACAGCATCATCGAGAAGAAACTATTGCTAAGTTCGAACGAGGGACTTCGTTTAATCGAAGCGTGTGAAGTTATTATAAAACGCTCGTTCAATGTGGGGTAACAGTAGATTTGGCTCGTCTCAATGTCCCATCACAAACATGAATATGGTTAAAAGCTAAAATTTTAAAGGTGAATATAAATAAATGAAACCCTGCTTCCTTTGTTTACTTCTCCTGGTACCCCTTCATCACGACATGAAATTCGTATATTCCCGTTTGATGGGATAGATAAAAAAATGCTCGATCTAACTAATAATGGTAATCAAAAAAGTACAAATGTAACATATATGTAACGATACGTTCCATTTCGTAACTGTAACGGGAACGAGTTTCTTTCTCGCAGATGGAACTTGTCACGGGAACGCGTTCCGAAAATGAGAAAAAATGAAAGGAACGAAGAAACGATCTTGGTTTTCTTTGTTTGAAGAAGTTGTGCAACACTGATACAAATGCACTCCAAAAGACAGAAAAAGCCACTGAAAAAATTTACTCAAGATTGACATAACAAGTGTGTTATGAAAGCTGATCGAAGCTGGTCGACCACGGCTGGACGACGGGTGTGCGCCTGTCCGAGAAAGTTTGTGGAGTCACGGTTTATCCGCCGCAACTAAAAGGAGTGCAATGTCAATAGCCCCCCCCCCCCCTCCCTCCCTGCTAACTGGACCTCCGCGAGGACATTTTAGATTCAGGGACGGCGCCAGGATCTTCGTAATGGGGGGGCAGTGGGGAGGCGAACCAAATTGGGGGGGAGGGGCGGTTACTTTGAGGTGCTGTCGCGCACGGGCTTATGCAAGATAGCTTATGCGGTGTGCTCATTGAAAAGGGAAATGCGGAGACACGAGGAGGAAGACGGGGGGGGGGGCGGGGGGGGGTGTATCACAGCAGGGACCTCTGCCCCCTGTGCTCAGCCTCACAACCAGGTTTTGCTTCCCTTTCTGAGACAGTGCGGAATTCCCCATGACCTCGACTTTAACTAAGCTCCCCTTCGTTCACGTCTACGGTCTCCGCTGAAGATAAGCACCACAGAGCGGAATACGGAGAAAAGCCAGCAGGCGTTACGAAGGGAAGCTGCTTTTTCTAAAGCGCTTGATAGCTTACTCGCCCGCGGTTAGGGAGATATGAAGGCACCCTACCCGCGGTACGACTTCCAGTGGCTGGAAGCTAATAGAAAAAAAAAATAATAAAACGCATGAACGGCTCTAAAGTCTGGACACTCGTTGCACTGGGTCTTCAAGCCGACGTACAAAGCTGCTTCATCTTGGGGTGGCAGAAGAAATTTTAGGGGAGGCGCCCGCCACCCCTCGCATCCCCTTGGCGCCGTCCCTGTTTAGATTGGCGAACTAGTTCATGTCCACGTAACCACCGGGTCAGTGTACACTGAGGATACCGCACGTTACACGTGACGAAACATCTAGGTTGTTATCTTTTGTTGTTTTGTCAGGTCAGAGTAAACTTATTCAGTAGTTCCGGCGGACCCTCGGGTATATCTTGTGTAGGGTTGTGGCACTTCGCTATAATTGCTAGAAAATTGTTCGCGCTAATTTTCTCCGCTTATACCATAAAAAAGGAATAAAGTCGAAAGACAGGGCCAGCGTCAGAGATACGAACTCTCCAGAATACCTGCTTGTTTTCTCTCCCTCTCTCGCTACGATTCAAGTGGAGTCTGTAGGGAAAAAAGGTTACTATAATCACTGAAAGAATGTGAACGGGAGGGCGTCTTCCGAATGACTGGCCTCCAGCAGGTGCTCCGTGCCTTCCGGCGTGTTCGGGCTGCGCGTACGCGCTCGAGGTGCACGAGATGGCGAAGCATTGTCGAAGTTGGAAGCTCGCGCAGGAGACGGGATAACTCAAGCTCCCCCCATCTGCTTTCACATTGGAGTGACATAGCAGCCAGTGCCCGAAAATATGTGATAGTGTAGGTCTTGTTTCCAACAATTAACTTATTTTTTTTATGACCATGCATGACTAATATGCATTAAAAAGCAGTCACCGTAGAACTAGTAACTTCGGTACGTCTTTGAGACGTTCTTCAAGATAATGTACATTATAAAGGCCGTTAAATATGCACACGAGGGTCTGTGGAATCTTCAAGAAAAGATGCATTATTCAAATGAATGGCTAAAAACCAAATTACTAACAGACGCCTAAAAAACAGATTATGATAATTCTTCTTGACGCGTTGGAACACAATTTTCAAAGTGCCGATGCTTCGTTTCAAAATTAATCGAGCCATGATCAAAAATAAGAAAACAAATACAGATATTTAGTAACTGGATATCAATATTAGGATTATGTTGTCGGGAAAACGAATAGAGCATCAGTTAGCTATATAGTAGGCAATAAAACAAAAACGAAGTCGGTTTCGAAGACAATATTTCGCAGTGTGCAGAAG
Source organism: Ixodes scapularis (assembly GCF_016920785.2). Classification (NCBI taxonomy): domain Eukaryota; kingdom Metazoa; phylum Arthropoda; class Arachnida; order Ixodida; family Ixodidae; genus Ixodes; species Ixodes scapularis. The sequence continues at coordinate 47,650,956 of NW_024609881.1, read as the reverse complement.
GTCAATGTAAGCATTCTGATCTATGCTTCATATTTACGCAATCTGAAACAGCCGAAGATGCCAAGGAGGCTGTCAGCAACGGTGTCGCCGCCATCTTTGTGTCCAATCATGGCGGTCGGCAACTGGACACTGTGACATCCACGGTATGTTCCTCCAAAGCCTTTATGAAAGCGTCGTGGCACAAAGCAATTTCTTAGTCATCTACTCTTCCGCATCAGTCAAAGTAATCGTTGACTGTATGAAGGAACAACATGCATCGGTTTCCTAACATATAAGCTAAAATTCTGTCCAACGGAGCATACTTGAGTGGAGAGTTATAGGTTACGAGCATTACTTCTCTACTTACAGTGGCCGTCTTCTAATGTAAGTCGTTTTTCACATACTGATTTCCAGCTAAATTTAACAGGAAATCACAATGCCAGGTTGCAGTGTGATATAATATCGTGAAGTAACAAACACAATATCATGTGTCACCTTCCCGATCGCTCACTTGTCTGAAATTCGAACAAAGACCGGTTTGTGTACAAATTCGGCAGTGACTTATATCTTCAGATTGAAATCATGCATGAAAATCAGCATTTAATTGGAAGTCCCTTAGGTCTGTTTAGAAGACACTGAACACTAGGTTCGTTGAGTGAAAAACCTGTATTTTATCAATTTAGCAGAAAGGAAACTGATTTGGTGCACACGTCACGTGACATCAATTTATAGTATTAATTTATCGTAGAAATGGACTTTGTGCACATGTCCGTGACATCACTCCATGTGCCGTAAATTTTCTCACTAAATTTTGAAGGCGCATTGGTCACGTAATATCAACTTCCCGACGAATTTAGCGGAGAAACTGGATTCGTGTATATGTTATGTGACGTCTGGTCACGTGGCGTCAATTTTCACGCTAAGTTTATCAAAGGAACTGAATTGGTGTACTAGAGGTCACGTCACAATAATTTCCTCCGCTAAATTTAGTGGGGAAACTAAATTAATGTATAGGTCAGGTGACGCCAAGTCACGTGACATCAATTTCACCGCCAGGCGGAGTCAGGAAATTGAATTGGTGTTCATGTCACGTGACGAGAATCTCTTCGCTAAATTTAGCGAGAAATGCACGGACGAACGAAAAAAACAACAACAAAAAACTTTGTGATTCAGGGGAGTGTGTGGGTTGGGAAGGGGGGCGGGGGGAGGGCTGTTAAAAGAATTGAATGCTTCAAAAACAGTGTAGCAGTGAATGCACTTTTGTGTGCTCAACTGCCAAAACTGGTACTGTGAAGAACGACGCAAAATGACGCGACCGAGTTGGAAAAGGCTGCCTCCGCACATAAAAAAGCTTGGGACAAAAATTTATAAACTTGGCATCCGGCAAGATTTTTGAGCCGGAAATATGTCATTTGAAGCCGCCATATAGTCTAGGCGTCTATCAACCTTCTTTTTTAAGGATTTCAAAACTCTTCCGAGGTCTGATAACTCGGGTCCGTGGGTGTGCAGATTGAGGCCCTGCCGGAGATCATCAGAGCAGTTGAAGGCCAGGTTGAAGTTTACCTGGACGGAGGCATTCGTCACGGGACCGACGCCATCAAGGCCCTCGCCCTTGGAGCCAAAGCCGTCTTCGTGGGACGCCCGGTACTCTGGGGACTGGCGTATAATGTAAGATGCTCCTCTGAAGACACACAGCGAAAGATTCATAAATATTCAACGTTACTTCATCAACTCAGCTGTAGAACTTCCCATACTTTTTCCCAAGTCCTATTTAAAGCGGCATACAGAAACAACCGACACTGACAAGCCTCAAGTACACGTGCAGCATAAGCGCGAAGGTATTTTGGTAAGCTTCCAGCCACTCTTGCTTACTCAGAAGGCTCCAATTCGTTCGACCAAAGGTACTTTCGCGCGAACGCCGCACGTGTTTGAGGCTTTTGTCGGTATCGGTATTTTATATTCGTCACTCTAGTGGGTCCCGGACAACACTAAAGCCCCTTGAGGTGTCCGAGTTTGTCTTAAAAGTAGCATCAAGCAGGTCCATGCTTCGTGCGGCCCTTGGGAGAAAATGACGCCGAGGTATTGATATGAACAGGATTGCCAGGTAGTTTCTAGCTCAAACCGCCAAATGCCAGATCGTGTAGCCCAAAAGTTGCCAAATGCAAGAGATTTATGTAGCCCAAAAGGAGCCATGTTCTGCAGAAGCCCAAATATCGTGCACTGGAGTGTGCGAGCTCAATTCGAAGGCACTACGTCTGTATATCTGGGGTTTAGGAGCAGCTTGCAAGATCTACGACATCTTGAAATGTATTGAACGCTTTATTTCAAGCCACAACGGTACAAAAAAAAAAAAAAAAATTCCACACGCGTTTTGCTTGTGCTTGGTTTACTCGCCTCATTCATGATTTCCGTCTTAATACGGGCAAAAACTTCTTTAGGAGAGTTGATGTCCTTACAGCACTCGTTTTTTCCAAGGAAAGCAACCTTTACATAGAAGACGTTTTGAAGAAGAGTTGGAAAAGACATGTTCTTCCTTAGGCTTGACTTTGTGAGGCTTACGTGGCTGAATACTCTCTCCCCTGTGGCATTCGACATGAGCAGTGTCGGGAGCGCGATGGCAAGCTCGGATAGCAGTGGAAACAGGGCTCCTGCGCATCGATCTTGGCCTTGTTCGGAATATACATTGTCCAAAATCTGTTCTCTTCTGTTCTGGCCTATTGTGCTTTAAGAAACTTCCACGTTTCGCGGAAAAGCCTCCTTTGTTATATCCGGTACAGCACGCGTTATCAGGCGACTTCATGTTTTGAGTTGCCTTTAGTATAATTTTTCCTCCGATGAGGTGCCTCCTGTAAAAGGATGGTGGGAAACTCGAGAAAATAAGAGACGCCAGTAGGCAGCAGAAAGAACTTGGGAGCATAAAATAAGCCACAATTAATACAAAAGCGATGCCGTCGGAGCTGAATCTAGGTCACGGTAGCTCACGCCCACGAATCTTCACGCAGAAAATTCCTAAGGCGGGAATACAGTATGGGTGGACTGTCGCTTTGTGTCCCCGCTGAAGTGTTTTTTGTACATCTACTCTAAACCAAGCAAAAAAAAAAAAGAACAAGTCCGCGTTAGGATTTAAAATAGCCCAAAATAGCCACATAGCCAACCGCCAAATTTCGACGCCAAATGCATGACAAAGTAGGCCAATTTGGCTATTAATAGCCCAACCTGGCAACCCTGGATATGAACGATTCATGGAAGTAAATGGCGGCGGAGCGTTCGCCCGCGACACCTGTCTTGCGCGTTTCCAGATCAATGGTTGGAGATACCTGTAAGAAACGCCAAGCGTGAATTTTATCAAGAGACTTTAGGATATACAAGCACCGCCAACCATTGTTGCAGGAACATACATGTTCCAGCAACAATGGCGGTGGAGCACCCGCTCGTTGTGCGTGTCTGTATACAGACACGCACCACGAGCGAGTGCTCCGCCGCCGTTCGCATCCAAGGGCCGCTCATTGCAGTTCTGCGTTGCTATTCGCTATCAAGGGCAGAACGGGGAGTCGACGCGTTTGACGCTTGTGAAGCGAACACATCAAGGGGCTTTAGCGTCCTGTCATTCCAAGCGCCAAGGTCGTGGAAAAGCTGTTTCAATTTTTCTCGAAAGAACCCATGCGTTCCAAAGCACAGCAACCAAAGGGTGCTTCAAACGTTCGGAGGCAACGTCAAAAGGCAGAGGGGGCCTCACCGGTACGGGGGAGTCTCTCAGCCAAGATCTAACAACGTCGGCTGTACTTGTAGCAGTGATAGAAGCGGCATCTGACCGTTTGCGCAGCAGGTTTTGTAGGAGGCAAGGTACTGGTCTGGAGCAGATGCCATGTGTTACAGCATTACCCAAGATTGATAGAGTGTTTGCATCGTTAAATGAGGTTGCCCTTGATTATGATTGACGTTTCCTCTTTAATACTAAACCATATTGCCTCTTTGTTTTTGTAATACAAATAGATAAGGCGCAAAAGGAACACGGGGTCTTCTCTCTAATAATAAGGTTCTGGTCAGACTAGGTTCCATTTACAAGGGGCATGCGCCGAGAAACTAAGGGAGAGACATGAGGACGTCAGAACGCCGAGCTCTCCTACGAGTGATTTTTGGGTAGACCTAAAGCTGGCTGACTTTTTATCTACTGTACTCATACAACGCGTTTAAGTGCGCGAGCCAAACGGCGGACGCCGGCGTTCCGCGTCCTAAAGCATTCGGCGAGTGCAGTTGAGACGAAAGCAGCTGACTTTAGGTCTACCCGCTAATTATTCTAACCAGAACTCGTCATTGTGACGTCCCTGCACGCTCATTTTCTCCCCTTTTTCAGTTTCTCGGCGCATGTTTGTAGTGTTTGAAGGGCTATACTGCATTAGGATATATGCGCAGGAAGGCTTACGGTACGACGACGATGGCGTGGAGGGCAGCGGCGGCCCGCGGCCAAGCGGACACGCCGAAGGAAAAAGGACACGTCCAGCCCCGACGAACGCTGCTACACTTCTTCTTTATTCACGCGCACAAGGGCGATTAAAGGAAAAGGGGCACCCTTTTCCTTTAAAGCAAAAGGAGAGCAAAAAGAAACGAAATCTATCAGGCTACGAAAGGTATTTACAACATATCACTTTCATATCATTTTCTTCCTTCCGTAAGATAAAAAAAGAGAGAACATGAAGAACGAAATAAATGTGGGAACCAAAACTATTTACAACAATGTTCAAATCATTATATATTGTAACGGACAAGGAAAAGGAAGAAAAGGAGAAGAAGACGAGGTCGTGTGGAGGACGGGGGACTGAATTCTGGGTTGCCCGTTGTGGTCGGTTTGCCTTGCTGCATACCCGACCCGGAGGAATAACACGGAGCCAACGGTTTCAACAACAAGAAACTACATTTAATTGGACATGGACAAGACGACTAACATTGCTACCGGCGCTGCCGGAGTCCAGGCAGCGACTCTCCGTGCGCCGCCTCTGATCTGCCTTATCAAGGCGGCGCATCCGATGTGCGCGTGGCTGGCGTGACGTCGCCGCCACGCGGGAAAAGTTCGGCTTGAGCCTCGCAGTCGGGCAACTTGGCTTGGGAGCCGCCAGGGTGCCCACACTTCCCCCCCCCCTCAAGCTTCGTCCGGCATGTCGATGACGGAGACGTTGTGGGCGCCAGGGGGTGGATGGCGCTGTTGGGCGGACTGACGTTGTAAGTCCGGCCGGCGCCTGCTGGACGAGCGCGGCGGCTGCTGACGAGCGCGGCGGCTGCTGACGAGCGCGGCGGCTGCTGACGAGCGCGGCGGCTCGGTCAGCTCCAGCTTGTCGCTTGCTCGGGATCAGGGCTCCACCAGGTGGCTGCTTTGCCCGTGGTCCTGTAGAGGGTGGCCGCGGTCCACGATGAGACCGGCCGCCGTGTCGTTCAGATGGCGGGTGTGGCGACAGTTTTGTCCATGAGTCAGCTTCGTAGAAAACATGGAAGCAGACGACATGGGACTCAGTTGAGGGCTGAGCCTGACGTTATCTTCGGACCCCTTCCAGAAAGTTTGAAATAACGGATCTGAGGTGGGCACACAATCTCCTCCCCCCTCTCTTGAAAAAGGGGCAGATCCGTGGAAGTAGAAAACTACCCCCAAAATGCGAGATAGGCAAAGCCAAGGAGACAAAAAAAAAAAGGTTCCTCTCTCTTTGGTGTCACCGACGTCGCAGGTTATACCGCCGCCTTGGTGGAGACAAGGGGGTTTCCGGAACGGGACTGCCGTCATTGTCGTTCCGGTCCTGCGAGGAATCTTCGTCTTCTGCTTGGAAAAATCGTTTAAGGTCGGTGACATGAACAGGTCCGGTTTCCTCACTAGACTCACAGTTAACTAGTTTGTGAGTGAGTGGCGAGCACTTTTCACGCACGCGAAACGGACCTTCCCACCTGTTGGCGAGGGAGGCTGCGAAGCCTCGAGCGGCGTCACTCAGTGGGTCAGTACGCCGGAGTACAAAATCTCCCACCTCGAACTGCAAGTCACGTCGCCCCCGGTTGTACTGTTCAGCCGGTATCCACCACCAGAAAAGTCGAGCGTCATGCTTTCGCCTGTAATGAAATCTCGGCCCAAGATCACAGGTACCACGAGTCCTGGCAGATAAAGAAATCGCTGACGCCGCTTCTTTCCACTAAACCGAATTCGCAGCCTCACTGCTCCTCCAGCTGTTATCGCTGTACCAGAAGCTAGCTGCAAACGGGTTTCGCACTCCCGGAGGCTTATCTTTTTTGCTTTGCAGAGTTCGAAAACGAAATCCCCTATGAGCGAGATAGCGGCCCCGGAATCCAAAAGTGCGGCAATGGAAAAATCGAGCAGTGAAATCGTCATGCGCGGTTCAATGATATTAGGCTCGGGCTGGATTCGACATACCGATGGAATCTGTGCCACGGCCTCACTGCTCCCAGGGACTGCAACGGCCGTCGGCGAGTGGCTGTCTGGTTTCAGCGTCGCCGGCCGTAGTAGTTTCCCTGGTTCTGGTTCCGGCCCTTTGCCGCCGTCTCGTGCCACCTCTTGTTTGTAGTGTCCGGAAGTCTTGGACACTGGTTTCGGTGATGGCCGGGCTGCTCGCAGTGGTAGCAGCAGTCCGACGACAGTTGCCTGCTTAGGTCACCCGCACCGAGGTGCCCGTCGGACTGCCTCCAGTGATCGGATAAGGAACCACTATGGGAGGGCCTCCACCAGGCTTGCGACTGGCTGTTGTGAGGAGGGCTTGTTCCGTTGCGGCGGGGGTCAATGCTGCTGGGCTGCGGGTTTGCGACCGCACCGTGCCAGTTTTCGCCAGCACTTGCAGGAGCAGACTGATGAAGATGGTTCGCTTGGGTGGTGATCTCCGTTGGGCCCCAGCTTGCGATAGGGCACGGCCAACGACCTCCCACCTGTCGTGGCGACCCCCGCCCGAAACCCTCACGGGCCTCGCTGTGACCTCCGGGGACCTCTCGGGGAGAGTTAGGCGAACATACGCTTATCCCGCACGGGAGTTCACCATGCATGCCACGCCAACTCTCCTGGTTGACGTGGTGGGGAAGGGAGGTCTCGTTCGGACAGTCCACTTGCGTGGAGGCCTCGGGGCCCCGCCATGCGCATGCCGGCTCGAGCGCGTACTTGGCTGGTGGCGGCGGCACGTAGTTCCGCTCGGCATGAAGAGCTTCCTCAATGAGGCGGGCGCCCCGGGCTAGCTCTTCAAGGGTCTCAAAGGTGCGGTTGATCAGGTAGACGTGGTACCTGGGGTGACACTGTCTTCTGACCCGAGCTAATCTGTCCGATTCCGGTGACTTCGGGTCCGCCCTCTTGAAGAGCTCCTGCATGACCCGAACGTACCGGGCCAGACTTTCATCCGGGTGCTGCGTCGCGTAAGCATTCCTGCAAGCACAAAAAAAAAAAAAAAGAAACGCCCCAAAAACCCAACACAAGCGCGCAAAACAATTGCCGCCAGTCACAAAGACACATTCACAAACACGCCAATGCAGCAAACGTGGACGTGACGGAAGTACGAAACAACGATAGGAAACACGGGGAATATGAAAAAGGCTTACCGAAAGAAGAAACCAAGCCCCGTGAAATTCCTGCGAGTGGGTAGCATACCACGGTTGGGCGCCATTGTGGTCGGTTTGCCTTGCTGCATACCCGACCCGGAGGAATAACACGGAGCCAACGGTTTCAACAACAAGAAACTACATTTAATTGGACATGGACAAGACGACTAACATTGCTACCGGCGCTGCCGGAGTCCAGGCAGCGACTCTCCGTGCGCCGCCTCTGATCTGCCTTATCAAGGCGGCGCATCCGATGTGCGCGTGGCTGGCGTGACGTCGCCGCCACGCGGGAAAAGTTCGGCTTGAGCCTCGCAGTCGGGCAACTTGGCTTGGGAGCCGCCAGGGTGCCCACACCGTTTAGCCCATGAACTGAGACTCCCGCAACATTTGGTGGCAGCGGTGGGATTACGAAATGGCAACCCAATCGGAGGCAAGTGGCGTCATCTCAACTTCCGCGGCGATGCAAATCGCGGAGCGGTTAGCTAATCTGCTCGCCGAAAGGAGTGCTACGGACATTGTGAACCCGCTTGGAACCCACGACGATTGCCTCGTAACCCGTCTGTCTCTGCTGGAATCTGCGGTCGAACGTCAGGTTGCCGACGTAGGGCAACGCCTCAATGATGGCCTTTCGTCCGTGGAATCTCTAATTCGACTGCCTGTGCACCACTGACCGTCACTCAAGCTGCCGACATTCGATGGGCAGTCGTCATGGCAAGCCTTCCTCATCCAATTCGAAACGGTTGCAGACTTTTACGGGTTCGACTCAACGTCCAAAGCTCGTGCAATGGTGGCCCAGTTAAGGGGGAACGCTGCTGAATGTTTGGAGAGCATGTCTGCCACAAGTCGTTCCTCATATCAACTACTCATAGAAGCTCTAAAGTCCCGCTTTGGTGATGAACATCTCCAGCAATTTCACCTGACTGCTTTAAAGCACCACCGCCAAGGCATGGACACACTCCAGGAGCTAGCTGACGTAATCCAGAGGATGGCGAGAAGAGCGCTCGTCGAATGTACGGAAGTCGACGTGGAGCAGATAGCAACCACTGCTTTCATCGACGCAATCGAAGACACCGACATCCAGCTTCTTGTGCGACTCGCCCACCCAACCACGACTCGTGCAGCACTGGCTCGCGCACTCGAAGTTCAAGCAGCCAGCAAAGCAGTGGACATGGTGTCGACATCTGGAATCCAGCTTTCGCGGGTGGCTCACCGATCTTCTCCGGTACGTTCAAGTAAACGACGTTGCTTCACGTGTGGTGACATTGGGCACTTAGCTCGATCCTGGCCAAATCACTTGGCCCCGTGCAAAATGCAACCTATACCAACGCCAAACGTTTCAAGTGACAGTGAGCCTGGCAAGGTTGAGTCTCATGTAGTGCATCATGTTCCTCTGGTGACAACGCCACTGCGCACCTCACCAACGCCATGTCTTTCAGTTCATCTTCATGAGTTGGGACAACATGTGAATGCTATCGTGGACACCGGAGCTGCAGTAAGTCTAATCGATTACGCATTACTGCAATCAGCAAAGTGTACCACGCCCAAAACACTTCCTAGTACCGTCTGTCTTATATCAGCCGACGGTTCTACAATCGAACAAGAAGGACATACCTCGTTGACTGTAGAAACCTCATTGCCGTCGTTTTCACCAGGTGATGTGGTGCTTCTTCGAAGGAACCTAAGATGTTCACAGCACTCAAAAAAGCTTTTGCCCAGGTACTGTGGACCTTTCAAGATTAGCAGGCAACTTGGACCCGTAACATACCGTCTCGAACACCTTGACAGCCTGCCTCAGCGTGGGCGACGCCGCACTTTGACAGCCCATTCAAGCTATCTGAAACTTTATGTCACACGTGGTGACTATCTTAGCATCGTCCGCGACGGACTTCCAAACGGGGAGGGGCGAGTGTAACGGACAAGGAAAAGGAAGAAAAGGAGAAGAAGAAGACGAGGTCGTGTGGAGGACGGGGGACTGAATTCTGGGTTGCCCATGAACTGAGACTCCCGCAACAATATATATATATATTGTAGCGGTGCTGCTGAGGCGCGTGCCAGAACCCACCGAGGACAAAGACGAAGCGCGTGCAGACGGCACGAGACTCACTTCTAATCCGGCCTAATTTGGTTATGGACGTCCTTTGGAAATTAAAAACGTAACATTTGGTAACGTAACGTAACGTAACATATATTAACCGTATATAGTGCAACTCTTCGGTTGGGATAAAGTCTCTCACCTCCCACTTTTACACCGAGTAGTTTATTTAGCTTGTAAAAATAATTCCTGTAAACTTACTGTAAGAATCCAAATATCCACTTAATTGTGTCTATTAGTATAAATGCCCCCCCCCCCCAACCGGCCCCCTTATAAACCTATCCAACTCAACGCTCAAATATTATAAAGTACAAATGCAACCCCCCATAAATATTACGAGGCCATACCTTTGTGACCACTTCAAAATCTACAAGGCTCTTCAGCGGCGTTTGAACCAGATTTAAGTCAAAGATCACTGCTTTTTCGATCGACAGCTGCATGGGAACTATTGACAAGCGTGTACCTTCAAATATAGACGCGCGTGTTTCTTTTCTTGCTAAATGCTTTTTTTTTTCCTGTCTTATTTTTTTTTTTTTGTTATTTTAGGGAATAATGAAGAACCAAGACCAAAAGATTACTTGGCATTATTCTGAGCATAATTTCCAAGCCTATCGGCTAACCTAGGCGGTCACCCATGTCAGCCGCTGCTCCTAGTAGACCGGTGCGAAGCGGTGAAGCTCACCAGCGTGCGCTGGTGAGAGGCGGCGCTTAACGGATGGGCCAGACATAATCAAGCGATGTGAACAGAGGCCCTGGTTCTGTCTTATCACAGCAGCCGCCACTCTACTATTTTGCAATGTTTTCTCGCTACATTTCACTTCCGATAATGCCAACAATAGAGAGTTTTAGCAGATCGTTTTTTCGCCCCGATAACGACACTCGATAACGATAGGATGCATGCCATGGCCGCCGGAGGGGAGAGGAGGTATCGTTATCGGGGCGAAAAAACGGTCTGCTGAAACTCTCTATTGTCTGGAAATTCAGGCGATGCCGGCGATCAACCCGCCAGCGCATTAACCAGCCAGCGCGGTTGAGGAACAAATTTTCAACTTCGCTTCACCCTAAATAAAAGCGCAACCGACGCTACAGCCAATTTTACGATCCGAGCAGCCTCACTGCAAACTGATGGCATTTGTCCGTCTTCTCGGTCGTGTTCCTTTATCGACTGAACCAATCAAATACAGCGAATGTCCCGTGACTTGCGCTTTTAATATATGTTCTAGTGGTTGTATCTGGTAGACCCCTCGACTCTGCTCTTACCAAAATGAAACGAACTATACGGTGAGCAGAGACGCTGTGAAATAGAGAATTGTACCAGTTCCCTTCCCTCATATTCATCTGAACATAACAGTCGACCATTAAAAAGACATGATTGATTTTTGCGTTTGTAAGCCAATCTTGGCGCAGGCATGTAGCGCAAATCTCAGCAAACAAGAATAAAATTTCGGCACCAGGTGTAGGAGACTTTTGTTCATGGCGCAATAGGCGCAGCTTTTCCACCGCCGTAGCAGACTCGAGGGATCGATCTAGCGCTTGACAACAAATACGCCACAGGAGCCTTCGGTAACGTTAGAGGGCGTCGCAATCCAGGTGGTAGGTTCTAGAAGCGCCAATGATGACGACATAGGGACTCGGGCGTCGCAGTCTCAACAGATATCCTAGATTTAGAAGAGGGAGCGATTGAAACCCCGGAGAGCATTCGCAATTTAACGGAGGACGCCTCCTGGAGGGATGAGTCGGAAGGTTCGCGTACTTATAAGACGTCGCGTTGTTGCGCGGCGAGTAACACAATGGGAAACGGTTGCCGAGGATTCACGCTTTCTTCGCCTACTCGCAGCTCGTATTGTGAATGCTGCCAATAAATGGAGTGACCGTCCATCGAGCAGTTCTACACACAACGAAACAGACCCCTTTCAAAAGGTCGCGACATTTAGTAGCTGCAGCGCCCATCATCCGAGTCTGCCATTGTTTGGGCACGCGCTCCGAGCATGTTTTGGACACGAGTGCTGCGTCAGCACTAGGGTGCCTCTATGTCCTTCTGTTTAGGGTGATGCCACCCTTTGTCGTACCCGATGCCGACAGCACGCGCTCACGGGTAAAATACAAAGAAATCGACGAAAACAAAATGTCGCCGTAGCACAGTCAGCGCCACGAGCGCGTGCAGAGACACGTTCTTTCACGCGCTTCTGAACAAAAAATAAAAATAAAAGTGTGAGACAAAATGGCCAGATGTCTCCACCCTAAGCAAAGCGCACATGAAGGCACCCTAGTCAGCACTAGGCGAGGAGTCGGACGTAGTCGTGTTTTATGCCCCAAACAAATAGCGACTGCAAGTGTTGCTTGATGAGTTTTTAAAATGGTTTATTTAGGCACGCTAAGTCTCAACCCGTGGTTGTTGGTCTCGCAAATTACTCACAGTCTCGAGACTGAACTGCAGCGTCCACCTCTGCTGCCGTGCTACAACCGAAATCGTGCATAGCCTCAGCATTAGGGAGTTGCGATGTTGCGAGGAGGAAATGAAGTACACCTAAAAAAATGTTTACAAATACATAATGGAATGATATGCACATGCATTCCATTGCGTTCCGCGGAATGGGATACATAGAGTATAATAGGAAAACTGCCGAAATCGGAGACACTGGCTTATGCAAACTGTGTCACGGTCTTTTCTTTTTTTTACCGAAAAACCTGGCACGTAAGCAAACAGTGATGCCTCTTCTCCAGTTTGTGAAACTGAAGCCTTCATTCCAAGCACCAGTTAACCAAAAGTAAAGAAATTGTTTCATTCTCCTTATAGCGACAGTTATATAGTGATAAAGAAAATAGTTCTGCCAAGAGATCAAGGTTGCCTTTTGTTCAAAATGAGAAGTGAATGATTTTAAGAACAAAAAGTGAGAGCCGTTTACAACTCCCTGTAACGCCGAATTGGAGCGCAGCTCTTGAGGAGGAGGAGTGAAGGGTACTGAGGGGAGGGTAGACCGCTCCTCCTTCTCCTCCCCTCATTCTTTAATATGCTCCGGGGGGGGGGGTCACGTGACCTCGGTGGGGTGTCACGTAACTTCGGGGAGGGGGGGGGGGGTCACGTGACCTCGGGGAGGCGTGACCTGGGGTCACGTGACCTTGGGGGTCACGTGATCTTGAGGAGGGGACCACGTGACCTAGAGGTCACGTGACTTCGGAGAATCACGTGACCTTGGGGGTCACGTGACCTTCAGGGGTCACGTGATTTTGAGGTGACCTTGGGGGGTCACGTGACCTTGGGGGGTCACGTGACCTTGGGGGGTCACGTGACCTGTAGGGGTCAAGTGACCTTGGGATGATCTCGGTGACGGCGACGGCGACGCCGCTCAAGCCGGGAACGGGCGCCTAAAAGCTGCGCTCTAAAAACTTATAAACCTGCTTGATAGTCTAGCCTAATAGGATAACCTGACAGACTAGATGACTGCGTCATTTCGCTTCTGATCTTTGCGATCAATCTCTGGCCCAACATCATTCCTTAGGGCGAAGAGGGTGTGACCCAGATGCTCGAGATCTTGAGAAAAGAGCTGGACCTAGGAATGGCACTCATCGGTAAGTGCGACGTTAGAGTTTTTCCGATGATATGCTCATTTGAAGCGTCCAGCTAAAAAACAAAATGCGTAATCAAAGTGGAATTGTTCACAGGTAGATTGGTGTCGTAGACGAACGTTGTCCATTTAAGCGTAAAGTTTAGTAAATAAAATTATGTGTCTCCTTTTATGTTCAAGAATGCGTAATAGTCGGACGTATGGGGATGTTTCGTCGAACGAATGCCCTCAGCACTCAATGTTGGAGGAAATCGGACAAAATGTTTCCGAACAAAAGATCCTGGACAAAATTGTCCCAGAAAATATTATCCGAAAGAAATGTGGGGTTTCGTAGTGCTCCCCGGGTTGTTCTTTTATGTGCTGGGTACAATTCGAACATATAAGAATATAGATATTTGCAAATTACTAATATATATATATATATATATATATATATATATATATATATATGGGTGGTTTCATCTCAAATCGTGCAGGCAAAAAGGGTCGAATTTTTAATTTCGATGAAAAAAATATATGTTATGGCGCCGTTTCTAAAACCGCAGTCGACACAAACCGCAAGTTCGTCGCATTTTTTGTTCTCGACTTATGAATTTTAAAGAGGCCGCGGCGAAAAGCAGTGTTTTTCACACCCGTCGTGGGTCGGATGTTTTGCTTGATCTACCGCCGTGGATTTTCAGTCCACATTATATTATCTTTTTTGAAGCACTCTGTGGACACATTTAAAAGGCTCCAATACCATGAAATAATTTTAGGCCTTTTGCTTTTTTTTCTGTAAAAATGTCAAAAACGCCTCCTCGGTCAATTGTTGACGAACTTTGACAATTAATTACTGGCGATCTACTTGGGTTACACCGGTATTTTTTATGTCCACGGAGAGCCCAGAACACGCTCTTTATATTTATTATAAAATACCTTGGTTGTATAAAATATCCTTTGCGGTACGTTTACGTTAATATTATGCAAAAACCAAAAAGTACCATTTTTGAAATAGATTTTCTCAAAAAACCCTTTTTTTTTCATTTTTTGTTCAAATGTAGATATGATAGTTGTCTACACAAAAATCAAGCCTAGAAAGTGTATATTTTGTTTGCATGTTTTATATTTAGGCCTCAATATCGGAAAAAGACGTCTTTGTTTTGCAAGACCTAAGTCAGACATAGCGACCCATGCGTCTCTATGAATTGTGAAAAAGTTTTCTTGAATTTTCTTCTGCATTTTGTAATCAATTATAAACGAATTTTGTGGTATTGAATATTTAAGTATGTTTTGATAACAGCGGGAACCATGAGATACATATCTAACCAAACCAGCAGGCCTAGTAGACTTTCAATAACCAAAAGGCACAGACGTTGTATTGTTTCGATTTATAAACCTTTCAAAGTAAACTAGCACGACTAGCTATTAGCTGTCATATTACTAAGACAAAGAAAGTCACCACATCGTCGATATATTATATACAATTCTTTACGAAACCAAACACTGGGGCTTGTTCACCGCACATCGGACAGGTCACCAGGGAATGTCCTTTCACTTCCGTAATACACAAAAGTGGTGACACAGAAACGGTCCGAAACACACAGAGAGTGTGTCATGGAGAGGGGTAGGAAATAAAAATAAATAAATAGGAATTAAATTGCCCAACTTTGATCTTAACGAAAATTGCGTTAAAAAAAATGTATTTAGGTTCGAGCGGTGGCAAGGCGGTGGAGAGTCAGACAAAAAAGTCGACGGCGCGTAAAGGTAAAACAACAAAAAAAAAAATCAATAATTTAATAAAGACGGGAAAACTCAGCCGCACATGGCAAGAACAAAAACCAACTCCTCCGGGCATTCCCCAAACGGGACGCAACCGAATGCGTGCGAACACGCTCTCTACATCACCGCCAGGCCGCTTCGCCATGACGAAATAAACCCAACAACTGAACAGTGCTAACAAACAGTTAGTAAGAAAACATCGAAAAAAAAAAAAACGTTCATAAAACCACACCCGAGAAACAAAGTTCAGCGGGGCGAAGAAACACACACGAGTCGGTCCCACGACATTGAAGTCTGGTATGATGACGGCGTCCAGATGATGCTGGAATCTGTTCCTCCCTCTATTACGCACATCCACGACGGCTGTGCGGAACAGTGGCTGTACGAAAGAAAGTGGAGAATAGATTGGAGCAGGCGATGCGCGAGAAGGTAACCGAGACTATGCTTCAAGCTTCATATCGGGAGAGGAGCTTTCGAGGTAGGTTCTGCAGTTACTCAAACTTTCTCTTTCCCCTTCCCTTTTTTCAAAAGAACACGTCAGCCGGCTCTAACGTTTCATCTCGGGAGAAGCCCACTCTTCACAAACGGTTATAGTTGACAAGGAGGCTGACTTCGACCCAACTAGTCTCCGGGCAGAATACAAACACAAGTATATTTACCAACACGCTCGTTTTAATGTCAGTCTCCGGGCTTTGCTGTTTCCAAAAGAGATAACCCTTTATAAGGACCGAACGAGCGGGTTGGTGGGGATAATTAAACTTAAACACTCCCTTTTCGTTTTCTTCCTCAAGTTTAATAGATAACCCTTCGGTGCTATCGGATCTCCTCGGAGAGAGAGAGAGAGCACGACCGTTTCAAGGTAAAGATAGGGCGCTCGAAGGCTAGGGCAAACAGGCGGTATCGTTTCACGCATGCACGGATGGCTGGTTTCAAATTTCCCCACATCCCTAACGAAACCGGCCCATCTTCGTGTGTGCGTCTGCGCGATTTCTGTCCCGCGCCGCCGGTTTTAGCGCGCACGCGGCGTTGTTTTGGCTGGCAGAACAGTTGTTGACCGTCGACATTGTAAGGCCGTGGTGTCCTCATCCTTTCAGGCAACGATTCTTTTGCTTTCCCTTGTGCAATACTCTGACAGACTCCTCCTGGGTGGCTGTCACTGTTCCCCGCGTCAACGACACAATCGTACCATTTCACTTTTGGTGACACAGGGTGCGCTGCTCGCTTTACTGTTACGGGCCGTCCCATCTAACATAACGAGCGCGAAAGGTCGTGGTCATCTGCTGGCTCCGAAAGGGCGGGACGTTTATGCAAGCCAATGAGGGCCCCGAATCAATAAGACGTCTGCCGACTCCTACACGTTAAAAATTTACGAAACCTGCTGGTGTGTTAAGAAGTGTTGCTTTCTCTTTTTGGAACTCCTCCGATGCAGCTTGCCGCCTACAATAAAATTTAAATAATCACTAAATATATCAGGGTGGAAATACTGTATTTCATTTTTATGTGGGCACGTTGAAAAAAAGAAGAAAAAACTATTTCCAAGCTTGTGAAGACGCGCAATTCGCAAGTCCACTTCGAGCCGTAAAAACACGTTTTTGTACGATATTGATGCTTAAATGTAAAACATACAAACAAAACATACACTTTCTAGGCTTGATTTTTGTGTAGACAACTATCACATCTACATTTGAAAAAAAATAAATAAATAAAAAATGGGTTTTTTGAGAAAATCAATTTCAAAAATGGTACTTTTTGGTTTTTGCATAATATTAACGTAAACGTACCGCAAAGGATATTTTATACAGCCAAGGCATTTTATAATAAATATAAAGACCGTGTTTTGGGCTCTCCGTGGACATAAAAAATATCGGTGTAACCCAAGTAGATCGCCAGTAATTAATTGTCAAAGTTCGTCAACAATCGACCGAGGAGGCGTTTTTGACATTTTTACAGAAAAAAAGCAAAAGGCCTAAAATTATTTCATGGTATTGGAGCTTTTTAAATGTGTCCACAGAGTGCTTCAAAAACGTTAATATAATGTGGACTGAAAATCCATGGCGGGAGATCAAGCGAAACATCCGACCCACAACGGGTGTGAAAAACACTGCTTTTCGCCGCGGCCTCTTTAAAAATTCATAAGTCGAGAACAAAAAATGCGACGAAATGCACGATTTGAGATGAAACCACCCATATATATATATATATATATATATATATATATATATATATATAAACGAAATTGTGCAGATGAATAAACCGTACTTAATCCAATGAATCCAAGTTTCCAGGAACCCGCCGAAAGCCAAAAAACGGCGGAGCCAGGATTTGAACTCTGGGCCTCCCAATGTCCGGTCGGGTGTGCTAACCACTACACCACTCCACCTTGGCTTTCTGGCGTTTCCTACCTGTCTTATTAATGCACAAGAAACGAAATGTATCCAATCGGAGGTGTTCTGGAAACACACGCCGCCGCGTGGAACGCGGTACGACGCTTAGTGTCACGTGGTACGTGCTCGTTTGTGCTCCAGAAATCCTCCCACTGTTTGTCTCGCCCCGTGTACATGTAGTAGTATTCTTTGTTTTACGAGTTTTTAGAGACACGGTATCATCATCATCTGCGAGAATCAAGAGCCACGTTATTGAATATACAACACGGGCACTTCACACCATCGTACGTGGTCTCCGAGGAGGATATAGACGCTTTGCAGCAGCTGTGCATGGACGCCGCCATAACTGACCTTCAGTTTTTGTTTCCTCTTATTTTGTTTATTTCACTTCATCATTACTATAGCAGGCCAGGTTATTGCCATATTAGATTCAACTGTGTACTTTTCTAAAGCATCAGCTTTTGTAGAGGATCGTCAACTACCGTTTCAGTTGCTCGGCATATCGGTAAGACAAGAGAAGGTCAGCAATGGCGGCTGTAATTTGGCGCGTGTGTAAAGCGTCTATAAACGAAATTGTGCAGATGAATAAACCGTACTTAATCCAATGAATTAAAGAATCCAAGTTTCCAGGAACCCGCCGAAAGCCAAAAAACGGCGGAGCCAGGATTTGAACTCTGGGCCTCCCAATGTCCGGTCGGGTGTGCTAACCGACCGGACATTGGGAGGCCCAGAGTTCAAATCCTGGCTCCGCCGTTTTTTGGCTTTCGGCGGGTTCCTGGAAACTTGGATTCTTTAATTCATTGGATTAAGTACGGTTTATTCATCTGCACAATTTCGTTTATATCCTCCTTGGAGACCACGTACGATGGTGTGAAGTGCCCGTGTTGTGTATATATATATATATATATATATATATATATATATATATATATATATATATATATATATATATATATATATATATATATATATATATATATATATATATTATTATTAAGAAAATAAACACTATTTCAAATTCATTATGTAGTGCATGCTTCCAATTAAAACTGAAATCTCACCACTGGAAACTATCTAGTGCCAGATCACTGGATAGAGAGTGGTGGAATGATGTTGATGATGATGATGATTACGGCTTTAATGGCGTAGTGACAGCGTAGGCCATATTGCGCTAATTCCAAATTATTTAGAAGGCACTAAAAACGGGGTTTGGAATAGTAAGACACAAGTTGCAACTGGTGTAAATGTTGTCTTTTTCAAGATATCGAAAATTCGCTCAAACGGTACTAAAGGGTAGTCAGTAAGTAAAAATATTGAAGGAAAGCGAAGATGACCTCTGAAGATTCCCGGAATGCTAGATCCGCACAGTTGGCGGTGAAAGGGACAATCCCATAACATGTGCAACACTGTCAGCCCTTTCCCACGATGGCCAACGAGCTTTACATCTTCGCTACAAAGAAGGTACAAGTGTGTCAAGCGTGCATGACTAATTCTTGGGCGGCAGAGCAGAAGCTCAACACGGTATTCCCCGTGGTCCCCACAGGGGGCACCTGTGAAAGCAGGTGTTTGGAGAGTGGCGTCTCCACGGACCCCGAGCCATGCGGGTTCGCCCGCCCACGTCTGGCTGTGCGTGGCTTTCCCGTGTCTGGGGAAAAGGGCATCCTGGTGGTTGAGCTGAGCCCGGGGTAGGTTTGGACCCTTCGGGGCCCCCGGGCGAGGCAATACACCACTTCGGCCCCTGCTTCTCATAGACGGGAGTCCTGGTAAGGCCCGGCCAGGATGATTCAGTCTAGTCGCCACTCCTACTATCCCCTCCCTTCTTTCACCTTTGTCTTCTCCTTCTTTTCACTCTTCTCATTTCTCTTCTTTCCTTTTCAACTTATTTGGCGGCAAGGGCTAACCTTGGGTGGCAATAGATTCTCTTGTCTTGAACCACACTTGTTTATAGCGCCTAGGTAGTACTGGCAGAGCAACATTCTCAGACAAGCCCTGACTGTTATGAGGTGCTGCCGGTCCCCTTGTTGGGCTCCGTGGTGGGCGGTACGCCACGGGTGCTGAATTTTCTCTGCCTTCTATGGCGTCCTCTACCAAAACCTCTTCAGGACAAGCGTCCAAGCGGCCTTATCCTGAACTAACCAAAGTAAAAGATGTTGAACCTGCAACCTTTACAAGATTCTTTATTATTCATTTTGAAGATGAACAGCGCCACGTGGGAAAAATGTCTCCTTTCGTTGTGGCAAAAGTTCTTGAGAATTTGATTGGATATAATTACAAAGCAAAGAAGATGCACTCCGGTGATCTCCTCGTCGAAGTGAACACTAAAGATCAAAGCATGGCGCTCCAGAAACTGTCCCGCATCGTAGATGTCCGAGTAGCAGCTGCCCCACACCGCACACTGAATACCATTCGAGGGGTGATCTCCGAGGACGACCTCCTACACCCTAGTGAAGAGGAAATTCTCGAAGGCCACCGACCATCGGGTGTCGTTGCTGTAAAGCGGATCATTTTCAAACGAGATGGTGTGGAAACTCCAAGCAAACATGTTATTCTCACGTTCGAAAGACACACACTCCCAGCATTTGCGAAGGCGGGATACCTCCACTGCCGTGTCCGAGCGTACGTGCCGAATCCACTGCGGTGTTTTCGGTGCCAGCGATTCGGTCATGGCGCTCGGAGTTGTCGAGGCAAGGACATCTGCGCAAAGTGTGGAAGCACTGATCACGTTGCTGATATCTGCGAGAGTGAAGTGAAGTGTGCTAACTGCGATGGTGCACATCCCGCCTACGCGCGCGCATGCCCCATATGGAAACAGGAGAAAGAGATCCTTTCGTTGAAAGCCAAGGACAACCTGTCTTACCCCGAGGCCAAGAAGCGCTATGCTTTCTTGGCAAAGGGGGGTTTCCTTGAGGTGGTGCGTAGAGGGCTTGCACCACCTTCCGAGCCTCGACCCTTCCAGGTTCCGTCTGGGAACCGGGGGGCCGTCGCTCAGCCCCCACCTACCTTTACCTTCCTCCTGATGTTCCGATTGACTTTTACGATTTGCAGGACCTGCTGAACCAGCTTCCGAAGCCCTTTTTAATCTTAGGGGATTTTAATGCACACAACCCCTTATGGGGAAGTGCTCGGTTGGACAATCGTGGAAAGGTCATTGAACGTTTTTTACTTTCATCTTCACTATGCCTTTTAAACAGCAAACAACCAACATTTTATAGTGAGAGCCATAACACTTTTACATGTATAGACTTGTCTATATCATCACCATTATTTCCTTGTTTTCATGGAAGGTTTTAGATGATCCTCTTGGCAGTGATCACTTTCCCATCGTTTTAGAAGGTCATATTCCATTACCCACTATTTTAAAGCGAATCTCCCGATGGAAACTTGATAAGGCTGACTGGGGACTGTTTCAACTGGAGGCCACACTTGACCCGTTAATGCTTGAGAGTACGACACCAGAGGAGGCTACTTTATATGTTACCGAGCAAATCATAAATGCGGCGCATCACTCTATTCCCAAGACATCCACAAACCTCCCAAAACGGTGCAAGCCGTGGTGGACCCAGGAGTGCAGCACAGCTAGGCGAAACCAGAAAAAGGCATGGGACACCTTTCGAAGGTATCCAATTCCCAGAAACTTGGTGGAGTTTAGAAAAAGAAAGGCGAAGGCTCGGTGGACACGAAAGCAGGCAAAACGGACGTCCTGGAAGAAGTATGTCTCTTCCCTGAGCAGCGCTGCCTCCGCAAAAGAGGTGTGGGACCGCTACCGTAAAATTAAGGGTGACTACCGTGGCTTCATTGTTCCTCCTCTCTTCACCCCGTCTCCTGCATCGTTAAAGGATATAGGAAATGCCCTCAGCATGCACTTTCAGGGTGTGTCTTTCTCTGATAACTACAATGCTGCTTTTAAGCTGTTCAAGAGGAATGCAGAATGTCAGCGACTGAAGTTATCAGGTGCAGATTCTCAACCTTACAACAAACCTTTTACCGTTTGTGAGCTAAGACTGGCTCTTGACACCAAGAAACAATCCTCACCACGTCCCGATTCTATCCACTATGAAATGCTTCGTCGACTCTCCTTGGAATCGTTTGAACAGTTGCTTAAATTCTTTAACCGCCTCTGGGAAGACTCCTACTTTCCCGACGCATGGAAATGTGCACATGTCATACCCTTCCTAAAACCAGGAAAGGACCCCTCATGTCCATCAAGTTACCGCCCAATTGCACTCACTAGCTGCCTGGGTAAGACATATGAGAGACTCATTAACAGGCGACTTGTATATTTTCTTGAAACTAACAATATTTTGGATAAGTATCAGTGTGGTTTCCGACAGGGTCGGTCCACTTTGGATCCCCTGGTACGCCTTGAAACCTTAATTAGGGAAGCATTTGTAAACAGGCAGCACTGCGTTTCTGTATTTTTTGATTTAGAGAAAGCATACGACACTACTTGGAGGCATGGCATTCTTCAGGATCTCCTTGCCTATGGAGTACGAGGTCGCATGTTCCGTTGCATTAAAGCTTACTTAACGGGACGAACTTTTCAGGTTCGGTTAGGCACCACTCTGTCCGATATCTTTGTACAAGAAAATGGGGTCCCGCAGGGAGGCGTCCTTAGTGTCACACTGTTTGCCGTCAAGATCAATACGATCGCTAAAGTGATACCACGTTCCATTGCATATTCGCTCTATGTCGACGACCTGCAGATCCCTTCTTCCTCTTGCAATCCTTCTAGTTGTGAGCGCCAGCTGCAGCGAGCAATAAATAAAATCAGCAAATGGGCAGATGAAAATGGATTTCGGTTTTCAGCTGAGAAAACTGTTTGCGTACCCTTCTCTCTCCGGCGTGGGATATCATTAGATCCCGGCTTAGAAATAAACCGAACTCCTATAGCTGTTAAAGCTGAACATCAGTTCTTGGGCATTATTTTCGACAAAAAGTTAAATTTTAACTCCCATTTACGGCACCTAAAACAGAAATGCTTAAGATCCCTTAACATTCTCAAAGTTTTGTCTCATAAAACATGGGGTTCAGACAGAAAGGTTTTGTTACGCTTGTATAACTCTCTGGTGCGGTCCCGTCTTGACTACGGTGCCATAGTCTATAACTCAGCGCGACCATCCTCGCTGAAAATGCTGGACCCTGTGCACCATCTCGGCTTGCGGCTCGCCACGGGCGCCTTCTGTACGTCTCCTGTACTTAGCTTGTATGTGGAATCTCACCAGATGTCCCTTGCCAAGCGACGGCAGCATTTAAGCCTGAGTTATGCTTCCCGGATTATGTCTGACCTCGACCATCCAACCTCTACTACGTCTTTTCGAGAACAAGCCGAGTACGGTTAGACCTTTAAGTTTTCGTGTGGGAAGTGATCAGGAATCTCTTGACCTCGACCTTAATGGGATAGAACTCCTTAAGAAGCCTCTACGTATTGCACCCTGGGAGCTGCTTGCAGTTTTTTGCGACTGGACGTTTACACGGTTCAGCAAACATGTTATTTCGCCACTTATTATTCAGCAAGAATTTGTTGAGCTACAAAAGCAATACAGCAACTATGTTCACTTTTATACTGATGGATCCAAGAACTCCTCCTCCGTAGGAACTGCCGTTTACTCTGAAGAATTTAAAGAGGCCCAACGACTCGAAAGCATGGCTAGTATTTTAACCGCAGAGCTCTATGGCGTATTGATGGCTATTGAATACATTATGGCAAGCAAAACTATGAAAGCTGTTCTCTTTGTGGACTCACAGAGTGTTGTTTCAGCTCTCTGCTCAGTAAAAGATACAAAAAATAAGCAAGCCCAATTAGTGCGATTTAAAATCAATAGTTCCTTAGTTCATGGCCACGATATAAAGTTTTGCTGGATCCCCAGTCATGTTGGGCTTTTGGGCAATGAAAAAGCAGGCCAGTTGGCTACCTCCACAAAAAATCTCACGGTGACCTCTACTGGCCTACCTTATCAAGATGTGAAGCCCCTCATTAAAAAAAGCACTCCTTCGAACATTGCAGTCTGAATGGGACCAAGAAAGTGAAAATAAGCTCCATGTGATAAAACCAGGTTTAGGACTGTGGGAGAGTGCATCTCATGAGAATCGCTTCATAGAAGTACTCCACTGCCGCCTTAGAATTGGACACAGCTTCTTGACGCATGGGCATCTTCTTTGTGGAGGGGATGCTCCAGTCTGTGAGCACTGTGGCGAATCACTAACGGTGCTTCATATTCTATGGCTCTTTTCGGGTCTAGAAGAGAATCGAAATGCATGCTTCCCGGAATTTTTCGCATACAATATTCCTTTCCATCCTGCACTCTTAGTGGGTGAGCACCCCATCATTCCCTTTAATCGCGTAATTTCATACTAAGAAGAAAGTGGTTTTTTACGTCGATTTTAGCTTCCATATCCCTTTTTTTTCATCTTCTACCAATAACAAAACTTTTGTTGCAAAGCTGATTTCACAGTGAGCCTTCCAAGACTATTACTCTGAGCAACATTATTACATCTAATTGGCGCAGTATGGCCTTCGTCGCTTTTGCGCCAGTAAACCACCAATACTACTACTGTTTTCCCTGTGGAACGCGTTTTCCCACAGTGTCGACGTAGGCTTCATGACATGCAGTTTGTTGCCACATTCTTGTCCCGCTTTAATTGCCACGACCGCAAAAGTGGTTCTTTCAAAGTGGTCTAAACTAAACTCGGGGGGGGGGGGGGGGGGGGGGGCACCGCGTGTCGTTATAAGTGAATTCTTGGCAGATACAGGCAATCTATATGCTTCATTTACTAGAATTCCAAAATGACTTGGTGCCCAACAAAGGTTTATGCCGCACCCGAGTTGAAAAGCTTCATTCATTTTAATTTTCAATTAAGCAATAATTTGCTTTATTGAAATGCCAGACAGCCGTTTTATAATAACCGGTTTAAAGTAGTCCCAAATATGAAACAGCGGGACATTCACGATAACAAGAACTCAAGAACGTCTTAGTAGTTCTAATCGGTAAAAAGTTCCACACCTTTCCAGCTCCAACACTTGTTCACTACATCTATTTGTATTATATTGTCACGGGTGGTGACCAATAAACAATAAATAAACGGAAAGAAATAAACGTTTAATGTGGCGAACTTGTGCCAAAAATAAAAGAGTAGAAAAGATAATAACAGAGCGTCGCGGGCGTCGAAGTCGGCGAAACCGCAGGATCGAGCGCTGGGGTGAGACTGACTGTGGCTCGCCACGCGGAGCCCCTTATGTACATGCGTGGGCTTCTGGAATAATCGGCGTGGAAAGCTCGACGCGTAGGACATTCGCACCTCGAACAAGCACTAGGATTCTCGAATTTGCCAGAACACTATAATGCAGGGATAAACAAAACACACGTCGCTCCCAGGAGTCGAACCCTGGCTTTTCGCGTAGGAGTCCAGTAGGATAACCATTAGGCCACGCGCGCGCTGCTTACGTGGCCGGCTGCGCGCGCGGCATTACTCCCCCATTTAAAAAACGCATCGCCCCGATGCAACACAAAACAAAACAAAACAAAATAAAAAGAACGATAAACTAAAGAGTCCGTTGTAGCACATAAGGTCCACAGTCCTATCGAGCGTATAGTACGGCTTCAGGCGCACGACGTCGACGACCTCAGGTCGTGGTGAGCGGCGTGACGATGTTCGTGTTCCGTCGGGCATCACCTCGTAGTTCAGATCCCCGAGTCGACGAAGTACTTTGTAGGGTCCGAAGTAGCGCTTTAGGAGTTTCTCACTGAGACCACGGCGGCGGATCGGTGTCCACACCCACACCCTGTCTCCGGGCTGGAAGTGGACGTCCCGACGACGAAGGTTGTAGCGGCCAGTGTCTACACGTTGTTGGGCTTGAATGCGGTGTCTGGCGAGCTGGCGGACTTCTTCTGCCCGTTGGGCAACCACCTGGGCGTCGTCGCTTCCGTCGACAGCCGGTTCGTGGGGTAACATCGCGTCCAGCATTGTCGTTACTTTACGACCATGAACCCGTTGGAAGGGTGTCACCCCGGTGGTCTCTTGCACGGCCGTGTTGTAGGCAAATGTGACGTACGGCAACACCTCGTCCCATGTCTTGTGCTCCACGTCGACGTACATGGAGATCATGTCGGCGATGGTCTTGTTGAGTCTCTCCGTCAGCCCGTTGGTCTGCGGGTGGTACGCCGTTGTGCGGCGATGGCTGGTGTGGCTGAAACGAAGGATTTCTTGCGTCAGCTGGGCCATGAACGATGATCCACGGTCTGAGATCAAAACTTCGGGAGAGCCGTGCCGGAGGACGATGGACTCGATAAAGAACTTGGCGACTTCCACAGCAGTCCCTACAGGAAGGGCTTTCGTTTCGGCGTGCCGTGTGAGATAATCTGTGGCGACGATAATCCATCTGTTTCCTTGCGTCGATGGTGGGAAAGGACCAAGTAGATCCATTCCGATCTGCTGGAACGCTACGGTCGGGGGAGCGATCGGATGCAGGAGACCTGCCGGCTTCGTCGGCGGTTTCTTGCGTCGCTGGCACTCGTGGCAGGACCGTGTGTAGAAGTGAACGGTCTTCGGTCAGCTTGGGCCAGTAATACCTTTCACGAATTCGGGCCAGCGCACGGCTGTAACCAAGGTGTCCGGACGTCGGGTCGTCGTGACCGGCTTGGAAGATCTCCGCTCTAAGGTCGGTGGGGATTACCAGCAGCCATGGTGTGCTGTCGTCTCCGAAGTTCTCCTTGTAAAGTACTCCTTGTCGGAGGACGAAAGTCAGCAGGGCTCTCGAGAAGACACGGGGAACAGTATCCACTCGTCCTTCAAGGTGCTCGATTAGCGCGCGCAACTCAGGATCGTCTCTTTGACGTCGTGCCAAGTCGTCGATGTTCACTGCACCTAGGAAGCACTCGTCGTCATCGTCGTTGCTGCTGCCGGAAGGTGTTTCGATGGGGGCTCTGGACAGGCAGTCGGCGTCGCTGTGCTTGCGGCCTGACTTGCAGACAACAGTCATGTTGAACTCTTGTAGTCGTAGACTCCATCGAGCGAGGCGTCCTGACGAGTCCTTGAGGTTCGCAAGCCAGCAGAGAGAGTGGTGGTCCGTGACTACACAGAACGGGCTCCCGTACAAATACGGACGAAACTTCGTGATTGCCCAAACGACAGCAAGGCATTCTTTCTCAGTCGTGGAGTAATTTTTCTCCGCCTTGGACAGTGTCCGACTTGCGTACGCGATAACTCGCTCGGTGCCGTCTTGCACTTGAACCAGTACCGAGCCAAGTCCAGCGTTACTTGCGTCCGTGTGAATTTCGGTTTCCGCATCTTGATCGAAATGTCCTAGAACAGGAGAAGTCTGCAGTCGTCGCTTCAGCTCGTCGACCGCCTGCTGCTGCTTCTCGGCCCATTCGAACTTCTCGGCGTCCTTTGTAAGGTTTGTGAGTGGTGCGGAAATCCTTGCAAAATCCCGGATGAAGCGCCGATAGTAGGCACATAGTCCAAGAAACCTTCGCACGGCCTTCTTGTCTGTCGGTGCTGGAAATGCTGCGACGGCGCGAGTCTTCTCTGGGTCGGGGCGAACGCCTTCGTTACTAACCACGACCACGTGACCTAGGAACTTCAGTTCGTCATACATGCCTTGCAAGTGACGTCACCCTAGGGAACATCTAGGGAAGGACGGGGCCCCGCACCATGCTGGTGGTTGACTTCACACCGCGCGGATGCGCTTACCAAGGCGTAGGATGCTGCTAACGGCCCGGACATGCGTTAACATGCACCATATTTTCAACAAAGGTACCGTGAACTTAGAAAAACGTGCTGAGCTTACGATGATGACGTTTACACAGCATGTGCGGAATTTTTCGGCATTGGTGCGATTGCGCTACGAGCAGAAAGTTTCGAAATGCCGCCGGCGAAGTTTTGACGCAAAAAAATATGCCGTCTCGCCAAAAAAAAAAAAAAAGATCTTAATTGCGCGCTTTATAATTTGACTAGCGGCTCTACGAGTCGCTTGTAGAAAAATTGTTACGATTTTGCGAAATACTAGTAAACAACGCAATGTTACCGTCATAATCTTAACCCTGAGACAGGGATAAATCAAATAACGGACAAGAAACTCTCATTGTCTCAGGGTTTATATTATTATGTTTCCTAACTGGCTCGCCTGCATACTTTCGCTCCTTGCAAAGGTTATCGTATCGCGGACGGCACAAACCGATGACCCGGCGGCTCGGCGAGCTTGCACATGGGGGCCGCCGATCGCCGTCGGGCCGGGCCCGCGGCGCGACACTCGCCCGGATTCGGCCGGGAGCCCCGAAGGTGCACTCGAAGCGTGAAATCGGCGTTATGCAACGAAGGTCAAAGGCCATATACACCCCGAACGAGCAAAAGCCGATGCAAAGGCGTGCGCGAACGTAAACAACGGTAGAAAAGTGCCGCCGTTCGCCGCTATGAAATGCGTCCCGCAAACTCGATAATCCGCGGCCGCATCTTTTTCCTGCCGCTCGTAGTTTCTCTAACTTGACGTCTGCTCTGCCTCGCGTGGCATGCCGACGAGGGTACCCGCCGACGAAACGATCGGACGATCGTCGGAATACGGGGTAATTGCTACAGCCGAGCGCGGCGCAGTTTACCATTGCTCTCGCTGCGAAGGGCCGTCGAGTCAAACACCAGCATGGTGGATACCGGTGTTCGACGTCATGATGTGACGTAGGTGCAAGGCATGTATAGGCGAACCGACACTTTGACGGCTTCAGGGTGAGTCCGGCGGTCCTTATGGCTTGGAGAACTGCTCGGAGTCGTCGCAAGTGCTCGTCGAAGTCGCTGGAAAACACTACGACGTCATCGAGGTAGACGAGACAGCTCTGCCACTTCAGTCCTGCCAGTACGGTGTCCATGACACGCTGGAAAGTCGCTGGAGCCGTGCACAGTCCGAAGGGCATCACCTTGAACTCGTACGGCCCATCTGGCGTGACGAAAGATGTCTTCTCTCGGTCCCGTTCGTCGACTTCGATCTGCCAGTAGCCGCTCTTCAGGTCCATGGATGAAAAGTATCGGGAGTGGCGCAGCCGGTCTAACGTGTCGTCGATGCGGGGGAGTGGATAGACGTCTTTCTTCGTCACTGGGTTCAGCTGCCTACGCAGAATCTAAGCGTTCCGTCCTTCTTCTTAACCAGTACAACTGGAGAGGCCCAAGGTCTGCTTGAAGGTTGGATTATGCCGTCATTCAGCATCTCTTGCACTTGCTCCTGGATCACCTCCCTTTCTTTAACGGAGACTCTGTACGGCGATCGATTCACAGGGCGCGCGTCGTCCTTGGTAACGATGCGGTGTTTCGCAATGGCGGTTTGGCGCACCCTCGACGACGTCGCGAAGCAGTCACTGTATTCGGCGAGGATGTCACTTAGCTGCCGTCGTTTCGGGCCTGGAAGCTTGGGGTCAATGTCAAGCTGCGCTGGCGCCGTAATGTGTTGCTGAGGCGGGAATGATTCTTCAGCAATCGCGGCAATTTCGGCGGAGTTCCGAATTTCCTCGACGTGGCCTACAGCGGCACCTTTCGTGAGGTGTTGCGCTTCTTGTCGAAAGTTTGTCACGAAGACCACGGTGCGCCCATCCAGAAGTTCAGCCACTCCTCTTGCGACGCCTATTCCTCTTTCTAGGAGTAATTGAAGCTGGCCTTCAAGAACAACTTCGCCGCAGGTAGCTGCATCAGCCACTACGGGTACGACAACACTTGATCGCGGCGGCAGGTTCACGTCGCCGGCAGCGACTCGGACGGCGGCTGACGCTGTTTGAGGTTTCTCTGAAGACGGAACAGGCTTGCGCAGCGTCAATCTGTTCTCACCAAGGTCGATGACGGCGCCGTATTCACACAGAAAGTCCATGCCGAGAATAACGTCTCTGGAACAGTCTTGTAGAACGATGAACTTTACAGGGCACGTCTCACCGCGGATCTCGACGCGAGCAGTGCATCTCCCGATGGGTGTGATGAGGTGCCCTCCGGCGGCTCGTATTTGAGCTCCATCCCACGGCGTCGTGACTTCTCGAAGGCGGCGGGAGAGCCTCCCACTCAAGACTGAGTAGTTTGCTCCGGTGTCCACGAGTGCAGATGCGTCGTGGCCGTCGATGACGACGTTTAGGTTTTTGGACACCACCGCAGCGGCGTCGTTTTGGTCTCTGGTAGCGTTCGAGTGGGGGCCCCCCGACGTTCGAGGAGGATCTTGGCGTCGGTCGTCTTCGGCAACTCCACCTCCAGGGGTTGCCGCGCCTAGTTTCCCCGGTGAGGAGCGAGGGGGGACAGGCTTTCACTTCGTGGTCGGTGCATCGGCGAAGCTGGATGTCGCGGTGACGGCGACCGGAACTCTCTGCGGGACGCAGGCTCGGGGGACTGAGGTCGTCGCAGGTACTCGTCGATCTCAATAGGGCGTTCACCATGACGGCGGCGTGGGTCGTTCGGGTGGAACCCGCGTAGCCCGAGTCGTCGGTATGGGCATCAGCGGTAGGTGTGGTCCGCTTCCCCGCAATGGAAGCACAGAGGGCGTCGGTCGGGCGTTCGCTACACGTCGGTCTTGCGGGGTGCGCGAGGCTCCGGGCAGGAGTACTGGACCTGGTCGTCGTGGCGTCGGTCGTGCTGCGGCGCAGGAGACTGACGTCGGGGCGGCGTGACGTAGGTGCGACGAGGAGGCGGTGGCCGTCGGGCCACTGCGGCGTAACTCAACGTCGGTGGTTCCGGAGCGGTGCTGACGAGAGCCTCAGGCTGCAGCGCTTGCTGGACTTCTTCCCTGACAATCTCGGCGATTGAGGGCAAAGCTGGGCTTGCGGCGGCAGGTAGAAGTTTCTTGATCTCCTCCCGGACGACGTCCCGGATTATATCGCGGATGTCCGAGGTGTTGCAGCCGGAAGGCGAAAAGGAACCGACGCCGGGAACTCGGTGATAGTGGGCGGCTCATGCTTGAAGGGCACGTTCGATGTTGGTGGCCTCCGTCATGAAGCCTTCGACGGTGGTAGGCGGGCTCCGCACAAGACCACCGAAAATGTTTTCCTTGATGCCGCGCATCAAGACTCTGAGCTTCTCTGCTTCGGATGCTTCGGGATCGGCGCGGTTGCTCAGTCGCAGGACATCTTCCACGAAGCTAACGACGCTCTCGTTAGGGCCTTGAATCCTCGCTTGAAGAAGCTCTTCCGCGCGTTCTCTTCGTTGTTGGTTCGTGAACGTTCTTCGCAACTCAGCCTTGAGTTGCTCCCAGGAAGTGATCGATGCTTCGTGGTTCTCGAACCAGTTCTGGGCGGTTGCTTCCAAGGCGAAGTAAGCGTTTTGCAGACACTGTTCCCGTGTCCACCTGTTATGACGGGCCACTCGTTCATACTGTTGGACCCAGTCGTCGATGTCTTCGTGGCTTTCGCCGTGGAAGGGAGCCGGTGTCCGAGGAGCGACGGGTAGGTAGACGACGGCAGGAGCGGCGGGGTTCTGCGACTGGTTAGCCATCGTCGTCTTCGGCCTGGGTTTGTCCAGCAGCAAACCGTACTCAGGATCTTCTCACCGAGCTTGTGAAACTCGGACCAGCCGCCGGTGCGGCGGCTGGTCCGAGTTTCAGGTTCCGCGCTGAGTGGCCTTCTCACCGAGCTTGGAGTCGGGCTTGCACTGCGGGTCCTGTTTTTAACACAATTGCGAACACACTACGTCCCTTTTTGAAATACCGAAAATCGGAGTCCGGTGTGATGTAGATGGTTGAGCGTGTTGGTTATTAATTTACGATTAGGAGAGAGGGACATTGAAGACAAACAGTCAAGACAGGCTTTCGCTTTCAACAAAACGTTTACCGGCTCGACTTCGCCTCCTGAAGCTCAACGGGGTCGTCCGGGAGGTTGAGAGGGAGAGTGGTGGATGAGGGAAGCGTGGCCATGTGGCCCTTCTCGCAGCTACGCGAGCACGGCGTAAGGTGGGGTCTGCTGTGTGTCGATCGACACGTCGCCGTTACACGGAGGCCCGAGTGTTGACGGTGCCCTCTTGGGGAAAGGAGGGAGGAGGGGGGAAGGGCGCAGACAAGAGGAGGAGGAAAAGATGCGCTGGCGTGCTCTCTGGGGGAGTGAAGGGAAGGGGGGGGGGACGCGCGGAGAAGAAAAGGAGCAGAAGATACGGGAATTTCGACTTTTTTTATGTCTTTGGAGGAACCCTCTCGCCCCGCAGGAAGCGAAGCTCTCGATCGGAAAGAGAAAGAGATGAACTGGACAGGTTTGAGACAGAAGATTTGATATTTAAAGACTCAAGGATTTCCCTGCCGAATCGAGATTTGTGCCCGCCGAGAATTTTGGTTTTCGTGAACTCGGGGGTGCACGAGGGGCAGTTTTTGGCGTGAGCCACGACTGGATGAAAGGGGTCAGGAGAAGACGATATCTCTTTGGCCTGCTCTTGGAGACGGTCATCCACGCAGCGCCCCGTCTGACCGATGTACTCGGTTGCGCACACAAGAGGGATTCTATACACCTTCTCCCTTGTGCATGGCCGGAAGCACTGTGCGTGTCTTTTTGTGCATGTGGGGGGGGGGTTCTGCGTTGGTGACTCGCTTGCACATGCCTCGCAATTTAAAATTACATGTGAAACAACCCTGGAACCGAATCGATGTGCAAGTGCGCGCAGTCGGTGTGCCGTGTTGTGGGAGTAAGGAATGCACGCGGGAGGGCAGACCGGGTACCGGAGGGGGCCTCTTTTGGGCGGCTCCTAGACTACAGGATGAGCTTCTTGCTGATGTTATCTAGGAGGTCTACCGGGTAACCCGCCTTCCCGAGCCTGGTTGCCTGCAGCGCCAGGCTGTCTCTGATCTTGTGATCGCATGACTTTTTGCAAGAGGAGGCAAGGAGAGACTGAACAATTCCGGACTTAACGGTTTTTGAATGATGGCTAGAGAAGGGGAGGATAGGCTTCTGGGAGCGCTGTTGAAAAAACCAGCATAGACCGTGAGACGAGTGGGTTAGTCGAAGATCGAGAAATTGGAGGCCCTCCTGAGTAGGGTCTCCCTTTTTGAAGGTGAGGCCGTTGGCATTAGTTTGGAAAGCCTGAAGGATGGGAGCACCTGAGTTGGAGACGGGATGAAGAACGATGTAGTCGTCCACGTACCGGAAGATCTTACATTCATTACCCGAGTGAGCAGGATGCCCCTGCACCGCGCGATACACCAAAAAGAGATACATCTCGCTGAGGATCGGCGCGAGGCAGGAACCGATACACACGCCCGACCTCTGAATGAAGACCCTTGCCTCGTGTTCAACCAGAGTGGAGCGCAGGTAGAGCCGGAGGATATCGAGGAAGCCTCCGGCCGGGATTCCGGACGCGTTTCGGAATCTCGTCATTCCATGCAGGTCGATTGCATCAGGCACAGAGCTCAGAAGAATTTTGAGGCCGAGATTGTGATACATGTCCTCGACATCCAGCGAGAACATGTTGTGGTCCTGATTGGAGGGCAAAGGTCGGATAAAATCAATCGCCTCAAGGGAGCCCTTAAAGGCGAAGGTGTGGGGAAGGTCAATGGAGGAAAGGTCCCTTTGTAGGAAGAGGGCGAGAGGTTTCTGCTAGCATCTTCTCCCAGGGATTATGCATCGAAGAGGAATGTCTGGCTTGTGCGTTTTTGCCGTGAAAAAGATGGAAAGGTACTGTTTTGACGGTGGAGAAACCAGTGTTTTTGAGGAAGAGAGGCTGAGAAAATCACAAACAGATTTGACTTCGGACCGGAGAGCACCCGATGCGCGCTTCTGAAGGGGGACAACGTTCTTTCTTAGTGCCTCATCTACTTTTTCTTCAAATTTGTCCCTGTCAATTACGACAAATCGGCCCACCTTGTCCACCTCCAAAAGCACCAGGTCGGATCGGCGGAGCTCCTCCTCGACGCGTGTCACCTCCGAGCGCACCGGTGCACTCGCGCCGCCGTGATGGCAAACCACGCCGGCCGCCGCCCCGACAAACTCCTGTCGATCACTCTCCGGGACCCTCGCCGCAATCTCGTAGACGTAGGCCAGCTGGTTAACTCTTGATGATGGCGCAGGCGGCGCAAACTTGGGGCCTTTTGACAGAGGCAGTTGCCTCTGGCGACCAATCGGTGTCTGACAGATTAATGGGGGGATCCAGGCCTGCCTTGCGGCGGGTGGCAGAACCCGCGAGGATGCCCTAGAGCACGCGTCTTCACGATCGCTCAAGGAGGAGCTCCGAAGACTTCCGTAGAAACACGAAGGCGGGGTGCGTGTCGAAGCAGGTGCCAAAGAATCCGGTCATCAGACGGCGCAGCTCGGTCCCTATCACAAGGATTTTCCGTGACACCTCCTTCCTCGTTATCTGCATTACCCTGTAAGTGGATGGCCAACTTGATGGTTCGAAGCCTTCAATGCTTCAGCGGCTTTTTGCGAAATCCAAGTCTACGTCCAGTATCTCCTGAACCCATTGACGGTCTACTTTCTGTTCCCCATAGATGTATCTTAGTGGTAGGGTTTTGTTTCCAAAGAAATAGTGTACTTAATGCAAAAGTTTTTTTTATCGTCTAGTTGGAGCACGCCCTATTGAAAAAACCAGCTTAAGCTGGTCCCAGCTTCAAGCTGGGTTATTGCCCCAGCATGCCCAGCTTGGCATGCTGGTCATGATGGTTGATCTGGTCATACTGGTCATGCTGGTTGATCTGGTTATACTGGTCATGCTGGTTGATCTGGTCCCAGCTTCAAGCTGGGTTATTGCCCCAGCATGCCCAGTTTGGCATGCTGGTCATGGTGGTTGATCTGGTCCCAGCTTCAAGCAGGGCTATTGCCCCAGCATGCCCAGTTTGGCATGCTGGTCATGCTGGTGGACTTCCCCACCAGTTTAACGAGTTTAAATGAATACACAGGATAAACAAGCCAAGCTCTTCAGAAAAGCCAACTCGGCATCCAATTTATTATTTTCGCACTTGCGGCCGCCTCACATGAACTCAGACGCTACATATCCTCGGCGCTGACACAGTACTAAGCGACGCACAGACAGTGGTTCTCGGTGCAAAGCCAACAATGTTAATAAAACCAGATTGCTTGTCTTTCAATACGAAAAATACTAGACACACGCCAAAAACAGGCAATAGCAAATGAAAATGCTACACGGATGAGAGAAGCGAACCTGGGTCCCGCCAGTGATGGGGGCGAAGCGGCAACTTGCATGGTCGGCAGAGGCGAGGAAATCCGTGTGGCTTGGATGGCATTGGCGATACTCCTCGGCACCACCGTCATTCACAAGCACACAAACGTTAAAAGACACGAAGCGACGCCTCAATCGGGACGTCCGACATCTTCCCGCACTGAACGGACTGCCGCTCGCTGTCCCCTCAAAACCCACTTCGCTTGCACCGTCGTTCAAGTAGTCTACAAACAACGCGCACACAGCCGTTCCCTCGAAAATCTGTCCAAGATAGCGAAACGCGTCTCAAATTCTCCGTTCCATACCACTCTCTCTCTCTATTTCCTCGCACACAAAGGTAACTTGCAGCGCGCCTGACGCGCCCGGTCGTCTACCAAAAAAGAGAGGACAAAGAACAGGACATGGCCTCGTTTCAGCCTAAGCCGACCTTGGCGCGCGCTCCCAGCAATGCCAGTTCGGCTATCTCTAGCCGACCTTGGCGTGCGCGCTCCCAGCATGACCAGATTGATCACAAGGATTATTAGTTCGACCAGATTCGCCAGCTTGTCTCCCAGCATGACCAGCTTGCCTCCCAGCTTGACCACATTGGCTCCATGGAAAACCAGTTTGACCAATTAGGACCAGACTGGCTCCCAGCTACACCATATTGAATATAAAACCAGATTTTAGTTAGACCATGCTGGTTTTTACTTAAACCAGATTGACCAGCTTATATTCTAGCTTGCCCAGCTTAAACCAGCTTGATTGCCAGTTAAACCAGTTTGACAGCCACATTGACCAGATTGACCAGCTTAGTTACCATATTGGCCAGTTTGATTTTCATGCTGGTTTTTCCAATAGGGCGTACAGTGCTGGCAAGCCGTTCAGGTTTAGAAGCATCAAAGGGAGATACTAAAGGCGAAGCTTTGTCACCTTTATACCGTTCGATTTATTTCTGGCACGTTCGTCTTTGCGATTATCCGGCTGTTTCAGATTTCGAACTGGAGGTATTTTACAGATCTGCGTCGGATGGTAAGCTCTCATTCTATGAATTCAAGTCACAGAAGCGTTGAAAGTATGAATTGCAAGAGATGGCGCTCTAATAGACCCCTTGCTAAAATACCCAAGCATCAAGGAGAATGCTGGGAATGTAGGTCTGAGTGCCGGACGTGCTGGCGTTTGCAGCGGTAACATGTCAAAAGCAAAAGCCTAAAACAAATACCATCTGGGGGGGGGGCGCGTTTGCCAACCCTTTATTTTGGTTATTCACTTCAAATCTCTTATACGGGGAAGGTGATTGCGTACCGCGCGTAAACCTACGTTCCCAGCACTCTCCTTGATGAGAAGCAAGGCGATCATCCCGCGCGTATCACAGGCGCGGAGCATCTCATTTTAGAACCATAAATCATCCCAGCAAATTGAAGCACCGTGTGAATACAGCGTCCGTAGTTCGCCAAATGACATATAAATGACACCTCCCACGATGCACGCGGTTTTGAGTTTAGGCGGGCACTTGCAATCGTCGCAGTGCATGTACGGCTCAGACCGTCATATGGACACTAAATCTTCGGAGTAGCACTTAATTAAAGCATTAAAAAATGCCAAAGGTGTCTAAAATTCACTTGGGACCATTCTGTTCCAGACTGCGCTTGGAAACATTTTGTACTGGAGTACCTTACACGACCCATGTTTAGACGCGACCGAGCAGACAAATCATGAAGCCCTACTGATTTAGCGCCTAATATGACACAGCATTCGCCATAGAAATATGTGTATTCTGCCATGCGTCCGAAAGCTTTTTTTAAAGGGTGACAAACCCTATTTTTCGGGAGGGGTAAACGGGCCGGATGAGAAAATAAAAAAGGCATATAATTTTAGTCTAGATTGGAGCAACTTTGGAATTTCGCCACTATAAGTCCAACAGCTGGGCACTATGGCGATATCCACTGGATGCCATAATTTAGTGTGCTATTCATAGTGCACGCTCAGAATGAGCAAATCAGAGATATTTTCTATCCGCACTCTCTACAAAGCATTCAGAACCTTTACTATCCTCAATCACCACCCGAGCCTGAGGCAGAGGGTATCAATTCGGACTTCACGTTCGAGGAGCTCTTTACAGCCCTTCGCTCTTTTACGCGTACCACGTCTCCTGGACCTGACAAAATCACGTACGGAATCCTCCGAAATCTTCCTGACATAAAGCTACTTGAACTCCTAGAGATTCTTAATGAGGTATGGCGCTCTGGAAACATCCCTGCGTCGTGGAAAACTGCCAACGTCCTAGTCATCCCGAAACCTGGTAAACCCCCAACCACCATCAATAACCTCCGCCCCATCTCCATGACCTCCTGTTTGGGAAAACTATTGGAGAAGATGGCGCTTACTCGGCTGGAGTGGCACCTCGACGCTCACAACCACCTTTCTCCCACCATGGTCGGATTCCGCTCCCATGTTTGCACTCAGGACGTCGCCCGCCGCATCCGTGAAGATATATACGCGTACAAAAGCACAGCACAACTCCGTACAATCGCTGGAGTGGACATTAAAAAGGCCTTTGATGGGGTAGACCACTCGGCAATTCTACACAACCTCGCAGACACTCGCCCCGGTGCAAGACTTTTTAATTACATTAAGAACTTCCTTACGGATCGAACAATTAGAATCATAGGCCCGGACGGTAACCCATCTGATCCTCACCCTCTCACCAAGGGAACACCACAAGGCTCTGTCTTATCACCTACACTGTTTAACCTCGTCATGAAGGATCTTCCACACAAACTCTCAAAAGTCCCTGGCCTCCAACATGCCATTTATGCTGACGATGCAACCATATGGTCCTCAACTGGCAGCCCAGCAGAACAAGAGGAAACTATCCAGACAGGACTCGACATCATCCAAAGTCACGCCCGCAGCGTAGGTGCACCTGCTCCCATGATAAATCCGCTTATGTTGTGGTCTCCAACGATGACACCAAAAAAGGAGATGCATACCGCAACCTCATCCAACTGCGTATCGATAATAACCCTATACCCCGCCGCACCCACATCAAAATTCTTGGATTCATCTTCCAACAAGACGGACGAAGCACGATATGGGTAAAAACCATTCTAAAACAACTAGAGCAAATTCTCCATATGCTCCGGCGTATCACGCGACAACGCCACGGCTTACGGGAGCACGAACTTCGCAAAGTGATCGAGGCACTCGTGTACACTCGTCTCATGTATGCGTATCCATATCAAACCCTCACTACCACCCAGACAAACAAAATCGAGGCTTCCCTCCGCAAGTTCACCCGTACTGCCCTGGGAGTTCCCGTATATGCCGCCAATACCAAAATAGCGGACACTGCACTTTTCAACACACTTGAAGAGAAAACAGCGGCCCATTACCAGGCCCAGTTACACCGTCTCTCAACCTCCAGACAGGGACGGGCAATCCTTCAAAGCCTTGGCCATCCTACGGAGCACCTGCCCCCCATCCCTCCGCCCCCACCACCATGGGACGGCGTGCCAGAATAGAAGTACGCCCCATTCCACGAAACATGGATCCAGATAGGAACAAGACGCGCCGTCAAAACTATGCTCACTACCTCCCGACGCTATCTCACGACACATACTACACAGACGCTCATATCCAACCAGATCGGATCATCACTGCAGTCATCGGCCCCCACTCCACATCCACCCGCCTACACTGCGGCGTCCCTTCCCCAACTGCGGCGGAGATCCAAGCGATCGAGGAAGCCATCACCCTTCATGACCACTCGACCTCGACTATCACAATCAGATCCGATAGCCAGGCGGCGCTGCGAGCATTTGAATGTCAAGGCCTGCCAGATCACACCCGCACTACCCTTCAGGACTACATGGCCACTCACCCTGAACTCCACGTTCGTCTCGAATGGGTTCCGGGCCATCAAGGCATTCCGGAGAATGAGCGTGCACACGCTCTGGCCCGCGCAAGCAATCCTCCGGGCCCTCCGAAGCCTTGGCCGGAACCATACAACCCCCGAGAAGCTCGCGCCTCTAATCACAAGGAACGAAGAGAACATCTCCGGCTGCTTCGGCACCAGCGGTGCACCCTCTCATCACCCTCCACCATCTTCAACAGAGCAGACGCCAGCCTCATTCGCCAAGCACAGACTAACTCCCTACCTTGCGATCAATACAATCACTACATACAGGGCCGCCCCGGACAGCCTTCGTGTCAGGTGTGCGGGGGATACCCATCAAACGAACACACATACTGGCTCTGTCCAAGAGCCACGAGCTCCCCCACTCGCCCAACTCCTCTGAACTTCCCTGCCCACCTCCCCTACTCCTGGGTAAATTGGGCCGCTCCTCCTCCTGACCTACAAAACGAGCTCTGGCCTCTCCTCCTTCTTCATGTGCGGGAGATCCTAGACCCTCCGCAACGAACAACCTTAACCAAAGTTGTAGAAGACGACTCCTCCTCCAGTGCGGACGATTAAGACGGCTCGGACCTGAGCTTTTGAATAAAGTTTTCCTCCTCCTCCTCAGAATGAGCTCGAGTCAGATTAATATGCTGCTAAGACCGGCAATCTTGATGGTGTGAAATGCACGTAGCAAGAGGTGCCGAGGAAGCTCGCCATCAGCATGCGCACAGCAGTCGCGCACTCAGCTGTCTATGGCCGCGAGTAAATACTTCCTATAATGTTTCAGTAAAATCAGAGTCCCTTGATCACGTTATTCTGCCATCATCGACGGAAAGAAGGGTAACATCAAACTGCCGACTTCGGTTTTATAGACACGATGGCCTCAAGTTTCATACGTGCTTGTCGCACATCAAGTGAGCTTTTCGTTCACATTTCATAATCTTTTAATATGGGTAAGAACCAAAAAGCCGTGGTTAGACAGACGACACAGTATTCGCTGCAGACATGACGACAGAAGTATCGGCGTACATGCCTCAAGCATCTTCAAGGCATGATTTTTTTATGTAAACTTCCAGGATGTCTGGAGACAGTTTGTGTATGGCTGATGGAATAGGACAGTCATACAAGGAAGAAACACACCTCGGACAATAGGGAGTTTTAGAGAACCGTCTTTGCACATCCGATACCGTAAAGGCGGTACGAACTGCGCATGTGCTATCGCAGAAGATTCGCACATGCGCATTTCGTCTTGGAGGGCCCATCGTACTGTATTGGATGTGCATAAACAATTCCCTAAAACTCTCTAGTGTCTGCAGACTCTTCTTCGTATGACGTATTACCAGGGTGACTGCAGCCTAAGGGTACGGCATCGAAACAGCTCGTCGTCACTAACCCCAGAATCCCAAGGGGTGGAAGGAGGAGCCCCCTCCCCCTCTTGCACCGCCGTCCGGACGCCAATGGTTACTGCAAAAGTGTTCGTCCATCTTGTACCGCTTTTGACGGGCTGGGAGCAAAACCTATACATGCCTTTCCGAACAAGTTTCGATATCTGAGCAGCTTTACAGTTCACATTGACTTTTATACTATGAACAGCTTCACTAAGGGAGACTAGGCAGTTCTCATTCGGATTGTTCATTTCTGAAATATAGTTAAATTTCAACCAGATTTCGTGCTTCGAGAATACACGTTAATGCCTTTCGGTCGTGTTTTCAACTTTCTTGCAAAAACTGGCTTTTTGGACAGGTTATAAGTTATAACATTGCATATAATTTGAACTCTTCCTTACAAGAGGTAATTCAACTAGCTTTTGTGACAACGCTTCTACTTATCATTTCGTTTGTTGAAGTATGTTGAACATAGGACAGAGGTAAACTCTACTGGTGCGACCACTGCAACATAATTAACCCTGAGGCAGTGCAGCAGGTGTAGATTTAGACGCTCTAATGTAAATTCATGTTTTACTGTAAAAAACAGAGGCTTTATCGAGTCAAACATTTACACTTTCTGCCCCTGCAGCCTGCATCAGTTTATGATGATGCCTGATGTGAAATAAAATCATAATTTACTGCTCAATTTGCTTGTACTTTGCAGGAGCATCTTCGATTGACGAGCTGAAGTCGGAAATGGTCTCCCGTCAAGAACAATATGCCAAACTGTGAATGCGCCCTCAACGATGTAGCCTCAAAAGGATACATTTTAGAACGTCAAACACATGACATCCGGAAGACTTAAAAAGATGCACAACAAAAAGCCTATAGTCAATTTTACCTTCTGTCTGGACCCAGCTAATGCCACGAGCTGTTGGGACCATGTTTGTACACGTTCATCGCCCAACCTATCATGTACAGGGAAGACACAGTGACATGTGTTTTTGACATCGCTTTATTTGGCCTATGAGAGCATAGCATCGCCTGCGTTCGGCTTTAAAGGCCGACCTGCAAAATATTTTTCAACCAGGGCGAAAATACTCTACGCCACTTACGTAGGACTCCGTGTTTTCAAATAAATTTAAAAAATCCGAAAACATACCCTCGCCAGTAAAAAAAACAAAAAAACTCGAATTTATCTGAAAATTTTAATTTGGATGTCACGATGGCCAAACATAAACACAAAAGATAGTTTTTTCCTAAGAAGTTTGGTCAGAGTACATGTTCAGGGGTCTTCAGAACAGGACTACTCAGATCCCTTCAAAATCTCGTAATATTGACCAAAAAAGGTTCACCGATTATCTTGTCAGGGTTTGTTCAGGGCAGTGGGGCATTGTAATTTTGGGCCACGACAAAAACCACTGTTTTGGATTCCAGATCAAACTTTTTAGAGGAATGTAGGGTTGTGATTTTGATAATTGTGAACGTTTGGATTTCTTGGAAGGGACAGCTGAGGCTTCTATCGTACCACTCCACCCTGTACAGCCGCAGGGAGAAGTGGTAGAATAGCATGGAAAGAAAAGCAAGCG
Organism: Ixodes scapularis; assembly: GCF_016920785.2. Taxonomy (NCBI): domain Eukaryota; kingdom Metazoa; phylum Arthropoda; class Arachnida; order Ixodida; family Ixodidae; genus Ixodes; species Ixodes scapularis. The sequence continues at coordinate 47,609,669 of NW_024609881.1, read as the reverse complement.
TTCCAACGACTACATCAGGAGTTCAGCAATCTTAATGTGTCTTCTTCAAGTTTTATTCTGGGACAGTTAGTATCATTGATGGCAATGGCACCAATATTATGTGTTACACACGCGTTCTTATTAATCTAGGGCAGGGTTACACCCGCCGGTTAATATATTTTATTTTCAATCTTGAAAACGTGGAAACAAGCAAAAAAAAAGAAAAGGAAAAAAGAACTCCTTACTTCGGAGAACCGGGAAGCTAACAAAAATGAACTTCAATAAACTCGTGACTATTCGGCAAAAAATAAACCCCGAGAACACCCTCCGAATTTCACGGGAAATGAACTCCAAAAGCACGGAGTCATAGTTATATGCCACACCTTCCCTCTCACCCTTTCCCAATAGAGTGTTATGGCGGGGCCACCTTTCGTGTCAGCGCCAGTTTGTGAAAAGACCGTCTGGTCAAAACGCCGTTCCCCTTTCTTTCATTCGCTCATCTCTTTCCTTTCATATCCCTAATATAGATGAAGGGATAAACCAAGCTGAGCACATAATGGGCGACTCGCGGCGGAAAGGACAGCAACCTCGTGAGCCCACTTTTTTCCGGCAGCATCAGAGAAACCCCCGAGACCGAACTCTTCCTTCGGCAGCGTTTCAGAACCTAGCCTCTCGATCTCGTCTCTCGATATTTGTTTTCGTTTTTCCGTAGGCATCTTTATGTACTAGGCCTGTTGGCTACTCCAAGCATTTGAGCGAGAGAATAAAACGTTTTTGCACAGCCGCGCCCGTTTGATTTTACATTTCAAGTTCCTTTATTCCTCTTCATACAAGAAGAGAGAAAAGAGGGGGAAAAAGCAGTACAAAACTGCTTTTTTCGTAACTTCATGACGAAAATGTCGGATATTACACTGATATATTTTATATACGGCCATATACAATAATATAAGGAATCAAATATGGCAATATACCGCTACATATGGGAGCAAATACGGCAAGATATCGCCATACAAGTGGGCAAATACTGCCAGATGTGGCCATATAAGTGTAAATATGGCCTTATATCGCCATATATGCGTGCAAATATAGCCCTTGATAATGATATATGGGTCCCTTTCGGTGGCACAAGCAATAAGTCATATCTATACTCACCAAGACACTAGTTGATTGATTTATACTGCATGATTCTTATATAATTGGTTAACTATTGTTAACATCCTTAAAGTGAAGTTATTCCAGGTATTTGGACGAATTAATCAATTGTGCATGTTGAAGATTGAAAGACAAATGAAATTCGGTTGTATGGTTGACGTGTGACAATATGACGAAGTGCATAAGATTGGAAAGCGAGTTAATCGAATAATGGATTTTAGATCGCAGCTCTTAGGCGCCCGTTTCCGAGTAAGCGGTGTCGGCGTCGCCATCGGTGTAACCGCCCCGCTAAATTTAGCGAGAAACTGAATAGGTACTTATGTTCACGTGGCGTCAATTTTCCCGCTAAATCTAGCAGTGAAACTAATTTTATTCATGTTTCCCCGCTAAATTGAGCGGGGAAACACGAACCGTTAGCTTACTGAAGATGCAAGATGCTACTTCGTCGTCCCGAATCCTTTTCCTTTCGAACGGCTGCGAAGCCGCTGAGCCAGGAGTACCCTATGCAGCATCTTTCAAAAACCGTTCACGAAGCATCGCAACCTTCCGTTTGCGAGCGTCTGCGATTCATCGTGTGTTAAAAGTCGGAAGATATGTGCTGTCCGTGGTGCCTTTATGTGTAACTTTCGTAAAAAAAATTGAAATTTAAAAACGCGAACCTAACAGTGTACACGTAATTCTAAATTTATTGGTAAAATATATACATATTTATTTATCTGCTTATTTTGGACATCGTGCGCAAAAAATATTGTCGCGATTATTTTTTTATTTAAAATTATAATGTGGGTTAGACGGCATAAAACATAGTATCTTCAAACTCGCATCGTTTTGAGTTGCTTTCGAGCTGGACAGCTTCTTTGGAAGTTCAAACGCTAGACTTGATAGAGCTGTAGTTCACTCGGTATTGACAGCAGGGTAGATGCTATGCATGTTTTAGGCCAATTGTGTCTCCGGTTAGGTTCACGTGACTAGTCTAAAAGCTGGTGATAAAGCAGAACACGGCACTTGCCTGGAGCCCAAGGCCACACATAGCATTCACTGCACTATCAACCTTGGGTACAAGCGACAACTCCGCTCGCTGTGATCGTTGATGCCCCATAAGATAAGCCTTTTGTGTGTGTCCACTCCCGTTTTGGCCTTTCCTTCTCTCTCTCTCCCCCTAAGCTGAAAGCGTGGTAGAAGGTGCGTGGTCACGTGGTTGGGCGGATGACGCATTAGCCCTTGGCAATCTCAGAATTTCTGTAGTAATGTGCGATTTAAACAAGAACAGGAATGTTGATGAACTTGCGGCGATACAAGGTTTAATTTTAGAAAGCGCTATATCTGCAGCTAGATGGGGATGGCAACACCCGACGTCGCGCGACCGCGGTGACTGGAAGGCAGGGACCAAATATAGTTTTCCCACGGCCGTTGCTTTCAGGAGCGAGTGCTTCAGCTTCACAAAGTAACTCCCGTATACACGCTTTGCAGCAGCTGTGCATGGACGCCGCCATGACTGACCTTCAGTTTTTGTTTCCTTTTATTTTGTTTATTTCACTTCATCATTACCATAGCAGGCAAGGTTATTGCCATACTAGATTCAACTGTGTCCTTTTTTAAAGCGTCAGCCTTTGTAGAGGATCGTCAACTACCGTTTCAGTTGCTCAGCATCTCGGTAGGACTAGAGAAGGTTAGCAATGGCGGCTGTAATTTGGCGCGTGCAATATTAAGCGTCTATAGCAAAAATGTTTCGTCTCACAGCATGACGACATGGTTGGTACCCAGCATGGCACGCTAGCGTCGGAGCGTCCGTAGATATTGCGGACGCTCCGACGTTAAAAATATTTTTAAAAAATATGCGAAACGAGAGCCACGAGACGACGAGAGCGCGAAACGCGTGACTGCAAGAAAACCATGCAAGACTGGATGGACAACTGATGCAAGTACTTTGTGTCGGGCGACCGTTTGCGTCACATAACACACACATTCTCAATTTCGGTACTCAGTTTATTTCGGTTCTTAAAAGCGCCCGAAATTGATTTTTTGGCACAGGCTTGGCGCAGATTACCTATATTTTGGCGAAATGTAACAGGATGTAGCAGGGTAAGCCCCTTGGTGCAGTTTGGCACAATTGGCGCAGCAATCACATCACTGCCCTTCTAACCTCCTTGTAACTAGGGGTGTCGCGAACTTTTGTCAAACCGGATTTTAGGTCGAACTTTCCAGATTCGACCGGTTCGACCAACCTTCAAACTTTTAACCAGATTCGACCGGTTCGACTTCATCGACAGTGTGACCAGACCTTGATAGAAGCATGTCTAGGTTTGGAGAATTATTTTTTTATGGTTTATGAACAGTTGCAATTAAAAGAAACTAATTCTAATCACTGAAGAATTTAATTACAATTTTTTTGTGCTGTATTAACTGAAATAATCAATCAGTGCTGCCCTTAATTCATCCCTTAGCCATCACCATCCAATCCGAAGCCAGCTGGCCAGCCTGTCGCGCATGTGCATAGCAGTCGAACCCGAGTCGAATCTTTGTCGAACGTTTCACAAGAAGTTCGAAAAAGTCAAACCTGGTCGAACTTGAACCTCGACCGGTTCACTACGTCCCTAGTCCTAACGTTGCTCGGAGCTCCCTCTCCTTTCCGTGCTTCTGCTACGCTTTTGCCCTGTTCGGTTCGGCGCCGTTCTCGGAGATGAGTTTCATCGCACGCGTCGGAGGTCCTCCAGCCTATCCTCCGTATGAGCGCCCAGGTCGCCTCAACGTATCATATCAGCGCCCAGGTCGCCTCAACGCTCGAATGGAAGCGCGGCAACCCCTTCCTAGTGAAGGACACTCCTCGTTCGTTCGACATATCGCACGACTTAAGAGTGAAATACATATATATATATATACATATATATATATATGTATATATGTGTACAAAAGCAGTTAGCAATACACTATTAAAGGATGATAAAATATAAAGTAGAGAAAAAGAAAGCTAGATAACTATGGTTGTAAGGAAAATTGAGGAGGAAAACTGAAGTGTCAAAGCGAACGATGCGAGCAGGCGAGCAGCGGGGCGACAAGGCCTACTAGAAAGCCGGGGCCGTGAGTACAGAAAACTAGTAGTAGAGCAAGGTCTGTACAGAATGTATGCGAAACTCGTTTTTTTTCAATATTAAACATAAAAAACATTGATTTTAGATATTAGTACGACCATTTATTTAAATTCGCTTCTTTAGTGTACACCCCTGCTGACGAGAGTACGCCTTCAACAGCCGTAAAGGAGTTGCGTGAACTCAGGTTCACCAAAAGGACCTTTACGCTAAATACCATTTGAGTTGCCGTGTGGCACTGCTTAAATGACATTTACAGTAAAGGTCCTCTGGCATAAAGGGCCATTTAGGTGCCCGTCCGACAGAGGTATAACTTTGTTTGGGAATATTTACGCAGCGTGATGCTTGTCAGCCTGGGTTTTGCATGAATTTACGTTAACACAACATAAAAATCTCGCCGCATGCAAGACGACATAACTACCACTACAGTGGCAACACCTTTCCTTTCTTGTGCTCACCGTGGAACCTAGGCTATTTATATTGAAAAAAAAAAAAAAGATATGACATTTCATCTTGCGAGAAATTAGGCTAACATAACCTCACAACTGCCACAAGTCCCACCAGACATAAACCGACGACATCTCCCGTAGAACAACACAAAAACAGAATTGCATTTAATTTTCTTTTCTTTATTATACTCTTAAAATGGGGGGAGGGGGGGGCATGGGCATGTAAAGAATAATCAATTAAAACACAAACATAAAATAAATGTAAAAAAAGTGACAAGACTGCTCCCTCGCTCTTGGTCCTGGACCACTTCTGGCCCCGCTCCTCCACACGCGCACACTTCCTTTAGTATCCTCCTGAAAAAGCAAACAAAACAATAGTTAAAATTAAAATGAAAAAAAAAAAAAAAACTGGTGCAATATCGGCTATCAGTGTAAACCAATCAAATCAACACGGGTATTGTGCTTGCCTGTAAAATAATTCACGAATTTACACTCATTCTTTATGCTCCACTGGAGAATAAAATGGTCTCTAGTGGACTTGTTTCTGTTATAATATGTCAACGTACAGAACCAAGTCTAGTGATCATTGGCAATTTAGGGCAAATGCCACAAACACCGCTGCAACTTCGCAGGTAAAATAAACAACTGCTGAAGCCCACAACTATAAAACTTGGAGGCACATCATTGTGTGCATTAAAGGAGTCATGAAACGCTTTTCCAACTTTTTCCTGTTTAGCTTTCCTCCTCAACTCATAAATCGCGCATTCTACCAAACAGTTCAAGAAGACCGAAAGTGGGGAGTCTTCTCTTGCTCGGACTCTCGTTATGTGTATCCGGACACAGCCATTCTCTCCCGTCGCTCAAAATTCAGACAAAAGTTGCTTTCCCCACCTTGTTCACTCCGAAGCTGACAGTGCAGTGGAAGCTACGTGCTCGTTGGGCCAGCCACACTTTTGCCACGTGATCACGCTCTCTCACGCATACCCACGCGCAGAGAATGAGGCCAGGTGATGAAAGGGAGGCGGCTGATTGGTCCGGCAAGTGCATAGCTTCCACCACAATGTCAGCTAGCTTAAGGGTGATGGGAATAAGCAAGGTCCGGTTTCGTGTGACGTGCGTCTGGGCCCGGTGACGCGCTGCGGGAGCCCGGTGACGCATTGCAGGGACTGCGGATGTGTTACAGTGAAAAGGCAAAGAGCTCACGAAGGGAAGGAGGTATGGAATAGTCCGCTGTGTTTTCAAATTTTCGTACCGAAAGTCAGGATTCTGACTTTCTACCTTTTTTTCTTTTGGCCTACTGAACGATGTGCTATTAGTAAAATCCCACTATAAATTGATTCATTTTAGCCCAAAATTCGTTCCATGGGCCCTTTAAGCTACGTCGGCTCGTGAATGTAGGCTTGAATTTTATTAGCAATAATAAAGAAGATACAGCTCTCCCTGCTGCTCCAGTTTTGTTTGTTTTTATAAATTGCAACTTATATGCACATAATTACATTCAATCCACAAGGGATGAACTACGGCCCGTTTACACCTGAAGAACTCTTAAAAAATTTCGGCTCCTAGCAAAAAATAATGACCCCTCCATGTACACTCTAAGAAAAGCCTGTGCATCTACCTTCCCGCACAACACTCGGAGAGCCAATCACCGCAACTTACGAGGGCAGACTGTAAGCAGACAAAAAAAAGAATGCAGTCTGAGTTGACATTAAGCAATGGGGAACGTCACGCTTGCATTGCTTAATGTCACAACTCAGCCTGCGTCTTTTGGTCTAAACATATGTTTCGGCATCGTCATTCGCTGAGCTGCCTCCGCAAGTTGCAGTGATTGGCTGTCAGTGTTGTGCGGCAGAGTAGACGCTCGGGCTTTTTTTAGAGAGTAGCGCATTAAGGTACTTGTAAGAGCATTTAAGTGAATTCTTAAATTCGGTTATCCAGATGTCAACGTTTGTAACGCAGAATGCCTCAATCACACAGCGGGCGTTTGGCCACCCCGTCAATTAAAAACGACGGCTTTCCCGTCATTTTAAAGACGTTTTTGGGCCGTTTCCTCGCCACAATGTGACGCCGCGGTCATGTTCCGGCGAGAAAACGTCCCGTCGTTTCCAAACGACGGAATGGCTGAATGTCGGCTGTGTGAATCAGGCCTAAAGCTTTGTTTATTTTTCTTATACTAAATGTATAAGAAAAATTTCATCCACACATTTTGGATTGAATGTACTTGTTTCATTTAGCATTGAACGACACGAAAAGCATGTTTTTTCTTCTTATGTAGTGTTAAAGGGATTGTCCGGTCAAATTTTGTATTCGAGAAAATCATTGAATATCATTGTTATTGCCTCGAGAAGCATCGTACGTGCAATACCTAAATTTTATATGCCCCTCTGCGTGAGTAATTGAATTTATACTGCTCCAATCGCATTCTAGTGTAAGCACTGCTTTCGTTGGCAACATTGAAACTTTGATGTCACAAAACACAAAGCGAGCAGGCGAGCATTTCTGTCTCGTCGTTTGCCTGCGAGTGAACGCCTCAGCGTGCTTCGTTTTTGTTGCCGTGCTTGACTTGTTTCGTGGTTGGGTGAGATTTTTGTTGCGCGGTTGGGTGCCACAACCACCGGGTAGCACATGCGAGCCAAGACATGATGTTCCACACTTTTCCGCGAGACGTGCACTGACGAGCAAAGCGGATCGTCGCTGTGCATAGGGACTGGGTTCCCGCCTAGATCGAGATCCCGCTTATGCAGCAATCACCTCACAGAAAAGAGCTACGAGCTGAGCTCCAAGCAGACAGAAGGCTCGTAAGCTGAGGTACGATGCTGTGCCAACGATATTAAACTACGTTCATCCACTCCTCGCCCAAATCGAATCAATCAATTTGATTATGCAGCGAAACCGAAACTGTCACAGTTTCGATTCCCCTTTGACGGTTCTCCCGCTGGCCCTCTACAACGACTGTGAACAATATTTATTTTTGTTGCGGCCGGTCAGCCGGCGCGGTTGGTGCGTGTGCCCAAGTTGGGGAAGAACGGAATGAGCTCAGGCGGACACAGAGTTTGAACAATAAACAATATATTTACTTGAAAAAAAAAAAAAAAAATATATATATATATATATATATATATAACCATAAATTTCAAGGTTTGGCGCATCGGGAAACAATACACAACAAAAAGAAAACCCCAAGGTTCCACAGGAACTTCAGTAAGTATAAAATAGAAAGAAGCAATAAAGAAAACGGTCGGCACGCTACAGCGATACTACGGTTCAGAATACAAACAACAATGAAACAAAGGAACCAAGCCACGGACAAAGAGCAAATCGAAATAAAACGTCCGCAAAAGCGAAGTCCGAAGTGTACGGACGAGTCTCACTGAAATTTGGTGTCGAAGGGGCATCGTCAGCCTCTCGGCGGTGTTCAACTGGCAGGAAGACCGCGGCGGTGACGATAAAGAAGACTCAGAAGATATCGCGTCGCCGGGACGCCCCGCCGACTTCACCCCGTAACCATGAACGTTTTGCCACCTTGACGACCCAAAAAGCTCTGCGCAAAAACCATCGGCTGATTCGGCTCCCCACGAAAACCGTCCCCCTCCACGATGACCACGGCGACATCGCTTTTGTCGGCGCCGAAGGCACCCCCGGGGGAAAGAAAAATAGAAACAAACAAAACCGGGTTTCGTCTTCCCGTTTGTGGTCGCTGCAACGCAATTTGCCCACTGAAAAGGCAAATTCGCGAAGGGGCACGGCGAGCAGCACAAAATCGCAAAGAAAAAGCTCGTGGGAGTCGGCCGGCGCCAGAGTTTGTGACAGAAACCAACAGCTAGGCTGGCTAGGCCGTCTGGAAACAATGCCAGAAGTTGTATTTAGCACGCTTGCAGCCCGATTCTCTTTGACCCCTGTGTGAAAATGGAGCGTGACTATACGATTAATTCAACAAGCTCCCCAAGTCAAGTGACAACATGCATTTGAACGATTCGCTGTTTGCCTCCGACCCGCGGACATCGCCTCAGAGGGAACGTCCCGCAGCCTCATCACAGATCCAGCGGATCCGTCGACATGTGTACCCAGGTGCTGCTTCGTGTACCTAGGTGCAGCTTCAGAGGCGAAATCTGCATCCTTTGCCACCTTTGCTTTGCAAGCACCCCTAGTTCGATCAGTGGCCGTCGCAGTTGCACAGTTGTGTTTGCGCGAAACGGCATACGTTCGCTCGAAGCTTATGGCTGTTTGCGAGTAATATCCTGCTAAAAGGCATGACTTTTTTTGCACATGCTTAGGAACTGCATTCAAGGAACCATATTTCAGTAGGGTACACCCTAGAAGATTATATAATTTGAAACAAAATACAAGACATCCATCGATCAACGCTTGTTATCCCAACCATCCGACAAACCTTTGCGTTCTGTGACGTCACGCAGTACCTGCGGATGTCAGCCATTGACACTGGCGAAATTCGGGCGGCAGTTTCGTACATACGCTCATGAAAGGTTTAATTAATAACGGGAGATCATATATCAAAATAAAAATAACGTTTGTCTACATGGAGGCTCCCTCGACGCAACGAGTGCAAAAACTTAAGTACTTCCGGTTTCGACCGGACAATCCCTTTAATGGTGTAGGCGACAATCAAATTTTAAGGCAGAATCTGAAAAATGTTCGCCCGAAAATTGCTTTCTTTACGTATGCTTCTTCCTGCTGTTTTGGCTGCCGCGCGCATTGCGGAACCGGTTTCCAAGGTGGAACGTGTATTCTTTGGACGCGAGTCTTCCGAAACTCTCCATTGCAGCACCTGAAAAAGAGTGTAAAAAAGACCACTTTGACATCCGTGTCTTCTCAAACTTTCAATTCTGCCTGATATTGACAGAACTATCGTATATTTTAAAAATAAAAACAACACCCTGTTGGGTTTACGCACTGTCTTTTCTATACCTTTAAAACCTAGCCCAGCGAGGAGTGTGTATTCATTGCAGTCTGAGAACAAAGTATGTGAGCAGATTTTGTGACATTCTGATTAGGTAGAGTCTATATTTAAAGCTATGCAGCTACATTTAAAGCTATCGGAGATGGTCATTCTACAAAAAAAAGATAATTTTAATTTAGAATATTTTTTATTATCATTTTTTGTTTTGGAATAGCTAGCAACGTAAGGATGTTTTCCTTTGGAACTAAAAAAGTAAAACAAACATATCATTCCCTACATAACAATATGAAAACCAAATAAGCATGTCCAATTAAGCAGCAAAAGCATGACACCTATCATTTAAAAAAAATAAAAATAAAGGTTTTGAATTTTAAGTTTTTACTGAAATTAAATACTTTAATGACTATGCCTTTTTTTCTCATCTATTCCTGTCATTTGCTTTGGTACTTAGAGCAACGTAACTTTAATAAACAGTTTACCTTCCTAACATTAACTTGTGATAAAATGTGAAACTTGAATTTTATTCCCTTAGATATATGTGACAATGTTCCTAATTTTTATTCATGGCTTGATACACATGGGGCATTATAAAAAATGAATTGCTTTTAAACTCCAAATTAACATTCATTGCACTCAATAGAATTTAGTTGGAATACTTACGACGAACGACCTTCTCGGCTGCCGTCTCTTCGAAGACAAGCTTGCCCGTTGATCGCTTGTAGGTGTAGGTTACGGCTAACTCTGAAGTGAACAAACTGCTCATGATTCCGTTTGCCTTCTCTCCAAGCATTGAGCAGTCAAAACTCTTGAGGTGGGAGACCTGCAAGTACAAGTACCATGAAAAGATTTTTTAAAGAATGCAAAATATAGGTCACGGGACACAAATGAGAACTGGGGTGCTCAGATAGCAAAACATACATATTATATAAAATGTAGAGTTTACCAAAACTGGGATTATATGCAAACGTGTCAGAAATTGTGGCAACAATATACAAAATCAAAAGCAAAAAAAAAAGAAGAAAAGAAACACTTTGCGGGAAAATGATTTCCAACCGCCAAAAAAGATAAACCGCTTATACGTTCTGCTAGATATGTCGCCATAGTTCCATTCTAAACATTCACGTGATTTCCTTTCCCATAAAACATTTTATAGCCAATCACAGCAATCAGCGGGACATGCTCGGCGAATAAGGGGGACAAACATACGTTCAGACCAAAAAATTAAATCTTCGTTAGGACACTGAGCATGACGTTTCATGTTGCTCGGTATCCCAGCGCCGGCCTTTTTTTGTGCCTCAACACCTGACTGACGCCATGATTCACCGAGCTCACTCCACAGATTGTTGTGATTGGCAAATAAATGTGTGATAGGAAAGAGAACACCCGGGAACTTTTAGAGTGCACATGCAATCCTTTTTGTTTTCGGTCGCCGTGTTAAGGGGAGACGCGGGTCTTAAAATGGTCAAAAAACGCGAAATTTCACGTTTTTCAAAATTCACCTATTTGGATTAATTGTAGTCTAAGGTACCTGCCTGCAAAGTTTCAATGTCGAATTCACTGTCTAAGCATGAAATAAATGATATTTACGATGTCCCCGCAGAGCCCTGACACAGCGAGTTCAATGAAAACATGTGGAACTTCGCGCCCCGCGCGTTTCGCGATCGCTCGTCGGATCGCGGCCATCTTGGTCTTGTTGGAAAGCCGCTTATTTTCCCCATGTCCCCATGCCATTCGTTATCGCGACAACATCGGGAAACGTCCGCATTCCGCGGGTTTCGAAAGCCCCAATTGCGATCGCTCATTGGCCGGCTAGCAAAGTGCCCGTACGTCAGAGCACGCGCGGCGCCTAGCGCCCCTGCTATTGGCCTAAACGCGCCCCTCCGCTCTTTTTCTCCTTTCCTCTTTTCCGTTCCCGCGCTGGCGAGAGGTGCGTCGTCTGCTCCTGGGCCCGTCTCCTTAGGCCTGTCTGCTTTGTTTCCTCCGTGGTCGAGCGCACGTTTTAGTTCCCGTTTGCGCGCTTGTGTTGAATATTGTTGGTTCGTTTTCCTACAAAGTCGCGCGTGTTTTGTTTTGTTTCGCTTCGAGTTCTCGAGATGCGGGACGACGCTCGGTTGAAATCGAGCACGCGGCAAGCGTTCAGAAGGAAGAGGAAGCGACCGTGGAACAAAAAGCCGAAGCTGTCTGCTGCAAGTGCGCCACCGCGATCGGCACCGCCGGATGCCTTGGATCTTCCGGAAACATCAGCCGGAGACATCGCGACTCCATGCAGCAGCGGCAGTTTGTCGAGCTTTGCGAGCGCGGTTAGTGTCGACACCACATACTACTCCACGGCCGAGCAGGCGCAACGAGTCGCACGATCGGACGAATGCAAGCTTGCGCTATCGGAAAAGTCGGCGACCCTGCGCAAATTCGACCTTCTCGGCGTCACCACAGGAGGCCAGACGCGCGACGCTGGGACGCAGTTCATTGTAGTGGACATGAAAGCTCTCAAAGCATGGAGAAGGACAATCTGCGTTTGCGTAAGGCCAACGCTGCCCACCAGAGCAGCAGCAATGCAAAGCAGAGGTTCTCCAGGCAACACCAAACTGGAACAGCTGGGGACTACAGTCCTGGACAGCTGTGAGGGGCTCCCCTTTCAAGTGCTACACAAACAAAGGCCCTTTTCAGGGCCAAACAAAATCTGCTTTCAGAACGTGCAACCCTTGGTGCCTCCTCCCGTTGTCCCCTATAGAGTCTACTCATTCTTGTATGACTTTATTTTACATTGCAGGCATTATTTCTCAGTTTTATATTATTTTTTAAAGGTTCTTGTGAACTGATTGCAGAATTTTTCATCTCAATTTGTTCAGATAGAACTATGCTTTATATTGCTGAACATTATTGCATGGGATCCCTTACTCAATTTTATGCAATGAGTGTCAAAACTTCAACTGCAATTTTCTCAGCTTCGCATTTTTCGTCTACATGCCTAGCCTTACGGTTATTTTCATGAGATTATTCTTCAAGGATTTCTATAAACTTTATACCGTTGAATTCAGAAAGAAGTGAACTGCAGGGTGACGCTATTTTTGTATGACAGCATGGGCCCGAAATTTTATTATTAGTGATAATGTGACCTCGTAAAGCTTTGTAAATAGTGTACTTGACCTAATTAGACTAGTTTTATACAATGTTCTATCTTTACAAAAATATAAATAGCATCATCTTGCATGACAGGTCTTTAGATACAAATCCATATCACTTATGCAAAAAAATTCGTATTAGAAAGTTCCTTAATGAGTCGTAAGAAATGACCTAATTAGGCTTCATTATTTTCTTTGTAACTCAACAAGTAATTGAGATATTGCAGAACTAATTGAATATTTGAAAAGAGGAAGCCAAAACACATATATACACTGATTTGCATTATAATCCAATAATAAACAAAAAAGTCGATTTTAGAACCAGTGTCTTGCCTTAAAGGGATGCTGAACCAAAATTTGGATTCCACACAACACGTGGCGAAAGCATACAACGGGATGCTACAAATACCAAAACATCACTCATACAGATATATCTCGAACAGATGACCATATTTTTCAAGAAAAGGAGGCACATTTGACAGATATGTTTACGTCATGTTTCTCCGAGAAGGAGAGAAAACGGCCTTGCATCTTCTCCGCCTCGTCGCCTTGAGGGGGCAAAGTGTAGAGAGGAGGAAACGAGATATCTTGACGTCACGCGCCTGGTGGGCCTGGTTCAATCTCGACCTCTTTTTCCAAAAATATGGCCAACCATTCAAGATATCGCCGAGTAGTGTTGTAGGGACTGTAGCGTCTCGCCTACATCTCCTGCATTGTTTTTCCGAAATCCAAATTTCGGTTCACCATCCCTTTAAGTCACTCGAGGTAAGCTTCCTCGATGAAATTGAAGCTCGAGGTTTCAAGTGGCACTGTAGAATAGAGGGTTGTCTCAAGATTGAAAGAAGTAAAACAATAAATATGCGGCAAAAATAAAAAGCGTCCTTTACGGCGTACCAAAGCAGTTCCGAGACTCTCGACCATACGAAAATGCAACCACCTGTGCAACCACCTGTGCTAATATCCGAGATATTAAAAAGATATGTGCTAACTATGATAGAATTTTTGAATCAAAGACATATTTCTAAATTATCCAAGCATCAAGAAGGATGCAGGGAATGGTGTTCCACGTGCCGCATGCACACGCGTTTCCCGTATAAGCGATTCAAAGTAAATAACCAAAATAAAGCGTTGACGAACGTGCGCGTGCAAGATGCCATTTGTTTTAGGCTTTTGCTTTAGAACAGTTACTGCTGCAAACGCCGACACGTGCGTCGCGTGGAACACCATACCCTGCATTCTCCATGATGCTTGGGTAATTTAGCAATAGGTCTATTTCTCTAGCCATCTTCATTTGACGTTTGTGGGGGGGGGGGGGGGATGACGGTTGTCGGGTACACAGCTGCAATGCTATAACAGCTGTATCTGGACGCAAACATTGCGTCCAGTTGAGAACTTTTAGCTGAGGGCAAATTTGACGACAAATATCTTAGAGCGGGTTGTCTTTATTTCAACTGAGTCCTTTAGCCCTCCGTAGTAGCCGACTTCAAATTGTAATTGCAACACTGGCCATAAAAGTTTGAATTATTTAGCACATTTTTGTTAATTAGTCGCTTGATGGCGACGATTAGTTAACTACCTAATGTCCACCAAGCCCGATAAACATGAAGTGAAAGGGTCTCTTCATAAAACGTACGCCCTTTTTTTTCTAAAAAATTGAACTGACTAAAAAAACACACTTGGTATATTCATAAGATGACTTTTTGTTTTAATTCAACTTTACTAATATAGGGTTTTCTCAATTTGCTTAGGTTTAAAACAATCGGTTTGACTCAACCTTGATTGATTTTCTTACTTTTGAAAGGTATCATTCATTATAACAAAACTGTAAACCAACCATGTATCCAAAATTGCTTTCGTCTGCCAGAAACGTCCCCAGGGCTGCAAAATCCTATGCTGTCTCCATCGGCAGTTTGGGTAGCACAGGAGGGAGTGGAGAAACGGCAGGGGCTGCAGCATGAACCTCTCTCAGACGGATGATTTCTTGGCGAAGGCCTCCCACCTCTTCGTGGAGTAGTTGCAGTAGTTCGTTTTTGAAAAACCTTCTTGAAGGAAGCTAGAAAAACGTTTTTTTGGAGACTTTTCAAAATGCAAAGCTTACTGAGTCATGGGATACAATTTTGCTGTTTTGCAGTTGTCCGACTGCAGAACACCAAAATTTCTTAAAAGAGTCAAGTTAACGTAGCGCACATTGCTATACTTCGGCTCAGCCTATGATGGACTACGAGCCAAAGCTACGGGCCGTGAGGTCATATCACGAGCAAATAAAAATACATGGTGTATCGCTTTGATTCAATCCTCACGTCCAAGCGATATACTACGTGGTTTCAAAGTATATTGTCATTGGACATGCTGGTCAGTAGCTTTGGCTTGTAGTTCATCGTAGGGTAATACAAAATATAGCTCTGGAAAAACTCTTAGTAAAGGGTATCGAAGAATTAAAAAACAATTATTTTGCGATAAAAAAAATGTGTGAGATCTTTCATGTTCCAAATAGTAAAAACTTCTGGCATACCGCGATTCGTGGGATCCGTGGCCACGGTATCTTTATGTGCTCGCGCTGAAGATCGTGCTTTCAGGTCTAGTATGAGCTCACGGTAGCGCGGCGGCAGATCACTAACGCGGTATGCTAAAACTCTGTAACATAGAATTTAAGCATACCTCTTCCATGATCCGCCACTGCGCTACTTTGGGCTCGCGCTACACTTGCAAGCATACGGGCAAGGTACACTCTAAAAAAAAAGCCCGTCCGTCTACTTTTCCGCAGAACACTCGGAGAGCCAGTCATTGCAACTTGCGGAGGCAGCTCAGCGAATGACAATGCCTAAACATAAGTTTGGACCAAAAAATGAAGTCTGCGATGTAGCATTAAGAAACGCAAATCGTCACGCTTGCATCGCTTAATGCTACATCGCAGTCTTCATTTTCTCGTCTAAACATATATTTCGGCATTATCATGTGCCGAGCTGCATGCCTCTGCAAGCTGCATTGATTGGCTCTCCGAGCGTTTTGAGGGAAAGCAGATGCATGGGCTTCTTTTAGAATGTAGTGCCCCCAGCACGCTACCGTGCCCGTGGAAACCAGTGGTGGTGCTGGGCCGAAATTCTCCAATAGTGAACACATATGATTGAATTGCCTGTGAGATGCGGTTCTATAGAAGTCTAATCGAACTTATAGAAGTCAGAAGCCAATGAACGTCTTAACAATAATTGACAACCTAAACCTTGTATTAAATTTGTATATAATTTGTGTTGGCGTTGCAGTGTTTTGGCACCATTTGGGAGATCTTTGTCGCACATATTGAACTTTGGGTTTGCTTTGCAGCCAAGATTATTGGAGTACTTTATCTGACTTTCTATAAGTCGCCAGCTTTTCCAAAGATTGGTTGGATGAATTACATTAACTTCCATAATCAGTCGTACATGCACAATGTTGTTGAAACAGGCATCATGAATCAAAATCGTATAAAAGTAAATTAGGCTAATTGCCGAATCAATCCAATTGCCTTCTTTGTCAAAACATCCCAGTCAGGCCCGAGGCTAAAATTCCAGAGTGTCAGTATGCCCTTTTGATTTACCTACACCTCCTGCACCAGACCAGAACAGCACAGAGTGGTACACTTCCGGTAGGTCTATTGCGATAAGGGCGGATGTACACCGCGCCACACTTTTCTGTACCGGTGCCGGAAGTGCAGGTAAATCGAACAGGCTAATGATATCAAGCGTATATTTTAAAATTTAAACGGCTGTGCTATCAGTGCACCTGATAACCAAAAAACTAAGCAATCTGTAGAATTAGAGCATAAGGAACGTGTTGGTAGACTTAAAAAAAATGAAAGCCGTTTACAATTCTCTGTAACGCCGGATTAGAGCGCAGCTCTTGAGGAGGAGGATGGGGGTACTGAGGGATAGGTGACTCCCCAGGTGAAAATGTCTAACTCGGACCAGTTGAAAACCTAACTGGTTTCAACTGGTTCCAGTTGGGAGTCAACTGGTCCCAGTTGGGGGTCAACTGGGACCAGCTGGGGGTCAACTGGGACCAGTTGGGGATCAAATGGTCCCAGTTGGGGTCAAATGGTCCCAGTTGGGAGTCAACTGGTTCCAGTTGGGAGTCAACAGGTCTCAATAGGGACTAGGGTAAGAAACACAAAAATGTAGAAGAGACAGAAAATAGACAGGACGACGTCTCAAACTTCTCAGGTTAATCCAACATGATTAATATTCACGAGCTTGCCTGCATCCTCAGGGGGAGTTGTCCGACGTCAGGGGGGCACATCACCTCAGGGGATCACGTGACCTCAGGGTGGGGTCATGTGACCTTGGGGGATCGTGTGACGTAAGGGGTCATGTGACCTGAGGGAGGCCATGTGACCTCGGGGGGGGGGGGGGGGGGGGGGTAACATGACCTCGCAGTTACGCTGACGGCGCCGCCGCTCCAGCCGGAAACGGGCCCCTAAGAGCTGTGCTCTAAAACAAAGAATTAACACAAAGAGGGCAAGAACGCAGACGGGTATGTATCCTTCAACTCAGAACAAACATTTATTCAGGTGCGTTCGTTCGTGCGCTCGCCAGCCCCCCATCCCGGAGAGGGCGAGAGGCGGAAGGAGTGAGGGAAATGGCGGGGGGGGTGCGAAAGCGGAAAGATACGGAAGGACCCGATAGGGCAGGAGGAACGAGTTATCCGCCGAAGTCGTCTAGACCAAACTTGAGAGATCGGGGCGCAAGAACGCGATTTCTCGTTCGGAGAGCGTCAGCGAGGGAGAGGAAACGCTTACATTTGAGCCCTTTATGGCATACGACTCTATAACCACTTTTCCAAACCTTTGGCTGTGAAACCCCAAGATGCGCATGTGCTCAAACCTGGACGAACACCCCCGCAAGCACGCCGATGAACCACGATCGGATGCGCCGCCGCAGAGTTCTTCCAGGGCTCCGCCACCTCTCTGGAATGCTCCCGCAGGTGGTCGTTGACACACCTGCCTGTCTGGCCTATAGATTCTCCGCCGCAGATGAACGGGGCGGAGAAGACCCTTTCTTCTTTACATGCGACGAACTAGGGTGCCTACATGTTTCCGGCAGGGGAACGGGGCGGAGAAGACCCTCTCTTTTTTACATGCGACGAACTAGGGTGCCTACATGTTTCCGCTGAGCGGAAACATGTAGGCACCCTAGGAAAATTTGATGCCCGTGCATCCTAGAGCAAGTCTTTTTTAGGAAAGTGCAATTAACAATTTTACACAATTGTCTGATTTTCAATTTGCAGTTGAACGCCACTCCTACATCGAATATGGACGCAGGCGCATTTAGCCGATGCGCTGTGTTGTGCGTATAGCCTGTACTCACTGGCGGTCATAGCTGAGCTCGCTGGTACTTTCAAACCACCGGAGTGTAGAGAGAAGGGAAAGCTGCTTTTGTACAAATGTTGAGTGAAAGTTGATCTTCTATAATCTTCTAGACGGAAAATAGCGGCATCTGGGGAAGCCTGGGGCATACTAAGAAAAGTCCCAGTGAGAAGAGAGTTTCTCCGTACCTTCTTCTCTTGTGATGGCCCGAGAGCTGACGGGAAACTCCTCCCGAGCATGCGCTGTGAGCAGTTACCTCAAATATGTTTACCTCCGGGGCTGCTCAACCTGAGTGGAGTACAAGGGTAAGGTTTATATTCAGAGAGCGGGGGTGTGCATCAGGTTGTACCTTATAGCAGTTCTGAGTGAAGTATTTCTCATGTACGTAAACCGGGCGATCAAGGAGTGACTGGAGGATTCCGCGCCGGGCTGCCGGGTGTACCGTTATGTAGATGACTACCTAATCATACATGAAGAGGAAACAGACCCTGAGAGAATTGTGGAGGCCTTCAGGCTTGTTGACACATATGCAACCGAGTAAGACCGAGAGAGACAAAACCGGTTTTTGAGCCTCTTGCGAAGTCTTAAGACCAGACGCGCTGCAGCGGAGCTGGTCCTAAGACGTTGCAAGAGGCTTTAAAATCGGTCTGGTCTCTCTCAGTCTTACTCGGTTGCATATGTGTGAACGGCAATTTCTCGTCGAGCACTGCGGGCCTCGTCTTTAAAACGGAGGACCTCTCCGACAGAAAACTCTCCAATTCTTGGACCTTCGTTTGGCGATCCGTCCCGGGGGAATCTGCTAAGAGTTTAGGTAAAGGACGGAAAAGCCAGTTCAGCCTTTCGCAAGTGCTCACTCCAAGATTGTTAAGCTAGGGCTCGTCAAGTCCCTTCTGACGTCAGCGCATTCTAGATGCTGACCTCATTACGCGGAGCATAGTGTCCGGCTACAGACGCAGAGATTGAGGAAGGCCGGCTTTTCCCGACGACCTGCTGAAAAAAACTCGCTCAAGAGGCTAATTTCCGCCCCTGCTACTCCGACACCAGCACCCAGACAACACAAGAGGAGACTGGCCATCATTCCTTATACGAAGAACACAGCGCATCGACTAAAAGCGCTCGAGTCCAGATTCGATGTAGGTGTAGCTGCAAATTCAAACTTAGAGAATTGGTTAAATGGTTAATTGCACTCCCCTGAAAAAGACCGGCTCTAAGATGCACGGACATCAGTTTGTCCCATGTAAAAAAGAGAGGGTCTACTCCATCCCATTCACTTGCGGCAGAGAATGCATTAGCCAGACAGGCAGCTGGTGTATCAACGACCACCGGCGGGAGCATCCCAGAGAGGTGGTGGAGCCCGGGGACAACTCAGTGCACCCAATCGTCGTGCATCGGCACGCGTGCGGTGAATGTTTGCCCAGGTTTGAGCACACACATGCCTCCGGGTTTCACAGGTTAGGTTAGGTTAGATTATAGAGTCGTAGGCCATAAAGGGCTCAGATGTAAATGTCTCCTCTCCCTTGCTGACGCTTTCCAAATGAGAGGTCGCTTTCTTGTGTTCCAAGATCTCCAATTTGGCCTAGACGACCTTGGCAGATAACACATTCCTCCTGCCCGTCAGGTCCTTTCGTATATTTTTGGTTTTGGTTCCCCCCCCCCTTTCCTATTCTTCATTCAGATTTCCCTCACTCCTTCCGTCCCTCGCCCACACCGGGATAGGGAGCTGGCAAGCGGGCGAACGCATGCCCCTGAATAAATGTTTGTCTTGAGCTGAAAGATACGAACCAGTCGGTGTTCTTGCCTTCTCTGTATGAGGTTCACTATATGTCATGAATATTATAGCCGCAGGAAGCCAAGCATTCAGAACATAAGAAAATGTTTAAACGGGCACTGAAGTCGATTCTGAGATCGTCCTTTTGTGGTGAAAACTCAATCTAGATGCTCTAGGCATCCGAAAAAAAACACCTGAAATTACAATCGTGCATAGCTTATTTTCTTGTTAAAAGCATGTTCAAAGATAGCGAAATTCCCTTTTAGGGGAGAATTTTCTTCCAAGTGAAGTGTTTGACGAAAGGCGCTTGTCGGTGAGTAGCAATCGATGGCTTCGTTCGCGGTGAAAAAGAGGGGTCTTATCCGAATGTGCACCTATCAAACTCTCTTCAAAACAAGTTATAATAAAGTCATTCGGAATCTGCGCATATTGTAGCACTTGGTAGATGTGGGAACTAACACCTTTTGAACAATGTAACATCAAACATGACCTTCTAAAAATGATTTCAGTACCCTTTTGAGCGAAGTATATGGTATTCAAACACTTACCTGCTTGCAGTGCATAATAATCTGTTATAGACAGTTTCCTCCCCATTGATTTGTATTGCAGCCGTTCTGGAATGTAAACAAATAACATTAGTTCTTCAGCTGAAAATACCAAAAATAGAGCATGTTAATGATGTCCTAATATTGTGGACAAGGCGCGCGCACCGAAGCATGCAAGGTATTTTGAGACGAAATTAATCGCCGGAGAAAGGGAACAAGAGGGACAAAGGACAAGCACAAATCTCTAAACACAGCTATAGGTGACTGGTGCACGACTGAAAAAATCCGCCTGGTCCAAGTATCGAACCCGGGACCTCTACATTTCCAGTGGAGCGCTCTACTAACTGAGCCAACCAGGGCATAGACGTAAGTAGAGCAATCGAGTTTTATCAGCAGCCATCTGTCTAACTCCAACAAGGGCGAGAGCTTGCAATTTGAGGTTATGATTATAATGCAATTAAATGCAAAGGTGCAAGCAACCCAGACAAGAATGACGAAAATAATCTCTGGAGAAAGGGAACAAGAGGGACAAAGGACAAACACAAATCTCCAAACACAGCCAATGTTTCGCTCGTGCACCATTCAATTAGCTGTGTTTGGAGATTTGTGTTTGTCCTTTGTCCCTCTCGTTTCCTTTCTCCAGGGATTATTTTTCGTCATTCTTGTCCAGCTCGCTTGCACCTTTGCATATAATTGCATTATAATCCAGAAACTTATGCTCGCCGTTCCGCTGCGTGTGATGTGCTGTTCTCGCCAGTTCTTTGTTTTACGCTATTTCACCTTTGTCTGCATACTGGTGACAGTAAGTATACCTGTGTTTACGTTCACGCACTCAATTGGGCTCACGTACGAAGTGTCAGCGATCCAGCAGCCGCGTTTGTTTGCGATCATAAGCAAGAGACCACACATACAAAGTCAATTTCATTAAAATACTACGGCACATCTATTTATGCCTGTGCTTCATAAAGTTCTCTTCAATTTGGTACGATTCTACACTGCTTGTATGGCAAACAGACCTGCGCTATTTCGCAGTTTACTTCAGAATTGTTTGGTGTATGCAAAATATGGCCGATTGTGTTCACACCTCTAAAGGCCACATTTCTTAAAATTGTAGTTGTAGCGGTACTCTTTCTGTGCTAGAAGAAACCATAAAAAAAATAGGATTTCTTGTTGGTGCCAGCTGTGTCGCAATAGTACAATAGAAAGTTAGGCAGAGCGTCTATCCGTGAAGTTAGTGCTCGTCAAGTTTGTCAGAAACTGCCAACTTTGCATGGGCTTCACAAGCATCTACCAGCGCCGCGCGGAACGACGCCCGGCCGATATTTTAAACCACTTTTTATCTAGAGACCAGGTATAACAATTCGTGACGAAATACATGTATATTTATGCACAAGTTATTCCTACCTTTTTTTTTTTACCAATTTTTGGTACGACCACGGCAATATTAGTCGTCACAAATCACGACATTTGAGTTTTGAGCACACCGAGAGTAGCCGAAAGCGATTTCTCTTCCCGTCATGCATTTTATCGATACAAGTGAACCGGTGTATCGATCCGCCAAGTGGCTATTAAATAAACTTGGACGCGAGTGCCATGGGTGCGAGGGACACCTGAGCAATGATGCGCCATGAGTGCTGTGTTCAGAATCTGACTGCACAAGCAAAATGCTATTTAACAATGGCAGAATAGTTACCACACTCGTAATTACTAAGCTACTCCTCTAGGAACGTGGACCAAAACCAACAGCACAATGCACCTTGTTGCGCATGAAATTGGCGGCACGTGAGGGTGTGACGTACGACGTGTGGTGAGAGGTCACGGCGCCGCCGGTGGAACTTTTGAGCAGGACCCGAGAAACAGGTGCATGCCCTTCGGGCTTCGACGGGGAGGATTTGTCCGGTGGCCTTTTGTCTGTGTCGGGTAAGACGATGGGTGCTCGCCAGCTGCGGAAGCGCCAAAAAGTCGGGAGATGAACTGCTGGCCGAAGGGACGGGAACAGCATGAGGGTGCGTCACAGAGGAGGAGAGAGTTTTTCTCTCTGAGCGTGGTCAAATACTTTACTAGGGGGAATACAGGACACTCCGCTCATTTGCATTCGACTAAGCGATAGCCGCGCCGATTCCTCCCCTGGTGGCACGGGATAATTTGGTTGTGTCCCTCTCCCTATGTTCTCTCCCCTCCTCTCCCATTTTCTCCTCCCGCCAGAACACATGACCGATATGTGTCACTGACGATGCCAAATGCGGGCGGGCGATTACGCGGGCGCCGGGCCAGGGTTACAAGTTGGGCTATAAATAGCCAAATTGGGCTAGTTTTACTTGCAGTTGGTGGGAAGAGGTGTTAGTTGGCTATTTGGCTTGCATTGGGCTATTTCTGAGCCGTGCTGGGCACACCAAAATGCCTCAAAGCAGTTGGGTTTGTAGGTTTAAATATGAAATTTTTAAAGTAATTTACATAAATATTTGGTGCTTCAGTCTGTCAACCCTGTTAAGTATGCGACAGCAAGCAAATTCGTTTGCTCTTTGCGCACCCGAATCGTGTCTGAATGCAAGCGTGTGCTGTTATTCCTCCATTTCAACCAGTGACGATGCAGTTCCTTGCGGCCTCAACAGCACCTGTTCTGCGCATTCTGTAGCTTGCCCGATGATTGGTGTGCACCCATACTTTGTGTTTAATTCTGTATAGCTTTCCCGTGACGTCGTTCTGGTCACCATGCCCCGATAATAAGCGTACCATTATTACAGTGAGAGGTATGTTGCTTAGGTTACCACTGTCCAACGCTGCAGTAGGGCACGTGTTCAACCAGGTCACCCTCACAAAGATAGACTTCCGAAGCAGGATGGCGATGGAAACGCTGGAGAACATTTTGTATGTTAATTTTGGACTGTGGGACAAAGAGCAGTGCTGCAAGGACTGTGTTCCTTCAGAGGTTTTTCTGACATGCTTTAATACTGCAGTGATGTACCCGTGCTCTGCCGTTGGTTCTGTGAACTATACTCTTTTTTACCTCAACTTGTGCACCGGAGGCTCCACCTCTACAGGCTGCGCATTGGCCAGTCACCGTCGCACCACCACGAAGCGTTCCTCCGCCATTTTTAAAACAAATATAAACAAAAAATGTCTACAAAGAAAAAGTTCTATACGAGCGTTGTAATCGTGATAATCTAATCATCTTAAATAGGGTTTATAATGTAGCACGTTTTGAGCTATAATTTTTCATATGTTCAAATTTATTGGTGTGATTCTTTTTAAAATATGAATTGCACGCAGTCGCTGCATAGGTGACTAAGGCCGTAGTGACTGCGTTCGTTTGTTCATGGAAGAGCGAGTCGTTCACAAACGGAATTGCTTTGTTAATAAATGCAGCACTCCCGACTTGGCTAACATCTTTTCTCAAATAAAACAATTGTACCGTCAAACTGTCCCCTTAAACGGCGCAACACTTCCAGCCTGAGTGTTTATTTCTTTACTTCTTTTACGCCACGTCATAGGAGTGTTGAATTTATGAACGCGTCCGGTTAACTCGGTGACGTCATGTTGTTGTTGTAATCGGGGAATCGAATGCTCGATGTGCTCGGCTCGACTGCGTTCTTCTTCTGCATGTTCGGACTTTTTTTACCACTTTATCGTTCTGTTTTATTATTCTGCGTATTGTCTTTGTGGATAGCGTTGAGGTAGTTTCTATGGCTTCATCTCCACCGCCATCGAGATGTAAGCCAGCAGCCACGACACCTATAAGTTTGTGGAAGAAGCATCGGCAAGGATGCAAGCTCTCGAGTACCATATTTACACGATTGTAGGTCGACTCAATTGTAAGTCGAACCCCCACATCGCACATCAACAAAAATAAACAAAAAACTTTTTTCTTTTTTTCAGGTGCGCATTTTATTGCAAACACAGGAGAACGGCAAAGTATCTGTTTCAAAAGCAGAGCCTCCAACACGCGATCGATGCCTTCTGGCGTGCTTTGACTGCGCATGCAGGTCCGAGGTGCATGAGATGGCCAGGCGTTATCGGAACCAGGAAGTTCACGTTGGAGGCGGGACAACTGAAGCTGTTCACTGTCGTTCTGTCACCATCCACGACTGGACTACGACTCGTCCATACTGGTGATGTCAGTCCCGTCGCCATCACTGCTACGTTCTCGAAGCACGTCGTTGGCGTCGTCCAATGAAATCTTGCACTTCGCAAATGACAAGATCAACCGCATCTTCCGCGCTCGCTCGGCGATCGCGTCGGACGTCACTGGTAGGGACCGATTGCGCACGTTTGCAGCGTACCATTGCAAGCCTGACCCCCAACTCTGGAAGGCATCCCCACCTATCCAGACTTTGGCCTGCGGAAGCTTCTTCGTTTGCCGTCACACTTTAAGATTCCGTGCCACCGCAGACTCCACTGGAGCATCACCCACTCCGACGGGTCGAACTTGCGTGCAACAGCGCAGTTGCTGGTTGCTTCTGAGTGAAGAATGGCCACAAACGAGCACCGAAAACCTAAACTGCCCGGATCACGCGTTTCAATACAAATGAACATAGTTAGCACACCAGCATGATCTCGTACTCGATCAAACGATGTGCGACCATGAATCGTGCGAAAAACTGCGAAGAGAAGCCGCGGCGCCGCGGGGCGAGCGAGCCAAGCGAGCCGTGGGGCTGTTCCAGCGGCCTCCGTAGTGGCTCTTACGAGAAGTGCCGTCACCCCCCCGGGAGTCAGGCGCTCTGTGCTCTGTTCACCACCGTGCATTCGGGTTAATTTGCGAATCGCTACCAATAATACTCGTTTGCGCAAATAAAACATAATCAAATTGTAAAATGAACGCACAAAACAGTGTAATGCTAGGGGTACAGCCGGCTGAACTCGTAACAAGCCGAGATGTCCATGATATCGCGATTGTTTCGTTTTTGCCGGCGGTGAAATGCTTTGGTTCGATTATAAGTCGACCCCCCACTTCAGATTTTCAAAAATTGAAAAAAGGGTCGACCTACATCCGTGTAAATACGGTAATTGCAAGCAGATGGTTCTTTCCATGTACGCCAAGCTGCGAGAACAATACCTGGACAGGTTGAGGAACGACTTGTACCAGCTGACGTCTGAGTATACTGGCGTCGGAGCACAGACAGTTGTTGCGATAAAGAAGGAAGCCATCACGAATTCCGGGCTCCTTCGAACTCCAGCTGGTAATTACTCAAAGTCGGTTGGCACCCGTCGTCGCCTGGTCCAGTACGACTCTTTTGTGCTGTCTGTGTTGCGGTCCCGCGCGCACGGCTTCTTTCGAAGGAACAAAACCCCGACCGTCACTAAGATATGCGAAGCCTTCATTGAAGCGCTGAAGGATGATGAGGTCGCCGTGGAACCGAGTCCACCAACTGTGTACAGTCTTTTGCTTGACATTGGGTTCGGGCTGCAGAAGAGGAATCGTATCTCTCTTCTCACTGAGGACGACATCCTTGTGTGGCATACAAAGTACCTCCGCTCGATCCTCAAGTTTCAGGCAGAGGGTAAGGCGATTTATTATCTCGACGAAACGTGGGTCAACGCCGGACACACCACCAACAAGATCTGGGTCGACACTACGGTGTGTTCTGCCAGAAATGCAGGAAATCGCGGCCTCACAACGAGATCTGGGTCGACACGACGATGCATTCTGCCAGAGACGCAGGAAATCACGGCCTCAGCACCAGTCTCAAAAACCCATCTGGCAAAGGCAGCAGACTGATTGTAACTCACGTTGGGGGTGAAGAAGACTTTGTGGAAGGATGCCTCGACATTTTTCATGGAGTGAAGTCGGGCGATTACCAGGAAGAGACGGATGGCAACAGATTTGAACATTGGTGTGACTTATTCCTGACCAAGGTAGAGCCAGGAAGCGTTATTGTAATGGATAACGCTTCCTACCCCTCAAGACGCGTGGAGTGTGTCCCCACGAAATCTTTAACCAAGAGTGTCATCTAAGAATGGCTAAGCTCAAAGGGAATTGACTGGAAAAAAAGACATGCTCAA
The DNA here is from genome assembly GCF_016920785.2 of Ixodes scapularis. NCBI lineage: Eukaryota > Metazoa > Arthropoda > Arachnida > Ixodida > Ixodidae > Ixodes > Ixodes scapularis. The sequence goes on along the minus strand of NW_024609881.1, from coordinate 47,583,312 downwards.
GGTGGAACTAATTTCCCTAGTCTCCCAAATGCGACACAAATTCCTTAGCTACCGAGTGGACAAACGTGCTGGAAATGTTGGGTGCACGGTTCTTAGGCTGACCCTTAATCATTGTGAGCTGGATTCCATTGAGCTTATCTGGGGGCAAGTGAAGAATGAGGTTGCACGAAGCAAATCGTCTTTCAAACTATCAGGCCAGCCACACATTCCAGGCGTGGAGCCACTTAATATCTAAGCAGTGGGGCAAAGTGTTTCTTCCATGGTGCTCTCCGGGAACTGCTGGAGGCCCACGTGAAGCCTTCTCTGCATACAAGGCGGCCTGCCTGTGTGGGCTGACTACCGACATCTGGTATGCAACCCTGCCTCTCCGAGAACGGCTGCAGCAACACAACGAGGCGGCTTCGGAAGCCTACGTGAAGCCTTCACTGAAAACAAGGCGGCCTGCCCGTGTGGGCTGGCTCTTGACATCTGGTATGCAACCCTGCCTCTCCGAGAACGACTGCAGAAACATGACGAAGCAGCTTCAGAAGCCTACGTGAAGCCTTCTCTGAAGACAAGGAGGCCTGCCTGTGTGGGCTGACTCCCGACATCTGGTATGCAACCCTTGAGACGAGCAGCGACCGTTCTATTCAAAAGGTCGCCGAGGCATTGTCCAATGCAAAGATTGGTTCCCTTTTCGAAACGTCTCATGTGTCCGGAGAGGAGCTGGTTAAGCTTAGGCAGGTAATACATCATTACTCAAGCGTATTCGCCAGGAGTAATTTGAACCTGGGACAGTGCGGGGAGATCAAGCATTGGATCAGCACGGGCGACACCACTGCAGTGTAGCGGCGGGCGTAAAGTATTCCATATTCGCAGAGAGCGGAGATGGACCGCCAGGCAGGGGATATGATGAAGGCGGGTATAGTGGAACACTCGAAGTGGCCCGGGGGGTCACCGGTGCTCTTGGTGAAGTCGGACGGATTGTTTCGGTTCGTCGTCGATTACCGGAAGTTGAATTTCGTGACTTGTGTGGATCCCTGCCCTCTGCCTAATATCCAGGAGACCTTATCTCACTTGGGATCGGCCAGGTATTTCTCTGTGGTGGACATGGCATCTGGGTTCTGGCAGGTCGAGATGGACCCCACTGAGAGGGAAAAGACAGCATTCAACACAACAAACGGGCACTACCAGTAGACCAGGATGCCGATGGGGCTGGTAAACAGTCCCGCAGTGTTGCATACTGCATATGTCGTGCTAGAAAAGCTAGTGGGTCAGGTCTGCCACGTGTATATGGACGATATCATCATATACAATGAGACCTTTGATCAGCACAAGAAAGACGTCGAAAGTGTGCTCCGTCGTCTCAGAGGTGCAGGCTTAAAACTAAAGCCCAAGAAATGTCAGTTCCTGAAAGCGGAGGTAAAGTATTTGGGTCATATGGTGCCCACGACAGGAGTTCAACCTGACCCAGACAAGCTAAACTCCGACCAGAGCTTTCCTCGGCTGACGAACTTGCGGGGAGTTGGGAAATTTTTGGGACTCGTCGGATACTATTGTCGGCACATTGATCAGTTTTCTAGAGTAGCGAAGCCGCTCACGTGTCTAACGGCAAAGAATGCAAAATTCGAGTGGATCGACGATGTCGAGGGCGCCTTCGTGAACCTGAAGCAGAGACTGGTCGAGGCTCCGATACTTAGGTATCCGGATTTCCGTCTTCCATTCATTCTCGCAACAGACGCATCCCAGTATCCCCTTGGGGCTGTCCTGTCCCAGAGACACGAGGGCCTTGAACACCCTGTGGCATTTGCTAGCCGCCAGCTCAATAAGGCCGAGCAGCCCTAAAGCGCCACTGAAAAAGAATGCCTGGCTCCGATATGGGCAGTCCGGCATTTTCAGTGCTACTTGTATGGCCGTAGCTTTAAGATTGTCACAGACTGTCGACCTCTCAGATGGATGATGAACATGAAAGACCCAAGTTCTAGGCTAGCTAGGTGGAACCTTCAGCTGCAGGAGTACAATTTTGATGTTGAGCACAAGGCAGGAGAGGTGCACAGTAATGCAGACGCCTTGAGCCGAACAGTTACAGAGCACGGCATTTCAACCGATGTACACTTCGTCACACCTTATGCCCCGACAATCAGTGAGGATAAGTTAAAAGAAGAGCAGCAAAGGGACCCTCCTCTGCGGGCACTGCTTGGGAGACTTGATTCCGAACATCCTCTCTGCTCCGAATAAGAATGAACAGTCACGGCTTGCTTTGCAAGATCTCTGCGGAGCGTCGGGGCTGTCGCAGAGAGGGCCTTGCAGAGAGACTCGTCGTGCCAGAAAGCATGGTGCCCGACGTACTGAAGGCGTTTCACAATGCCCCGTATGCTGGCCACTTTGGCACAAAAAAAAACAGGCAAAGGATTGCGAAGTCCTTCTCTTGGGAAGGCATGAGAGGGTCGGTCAGGGACTACTGTGCAGCTGCGAGTCCTGCCAGCTCAGAAAAACGCCAAAGCAAAAAAGAAGGGCTCCCCTGCAAATGTTCGACGAGGTGAGTCAGCCATTCCAGCGAACGGCCATGGATATTGGGGGCCGTTGCCTCTTACGGCTGAGGGTCACCGCTGCATCCTTGTTTTCGTTGACTACCTCATACAATTTGCTGAGGCTCTGCTGTTGTCCGATCAGAAGGCTGAGACGGTTGCGAGATGCTTTGTTGAGAGGATCGTGCTTAAGCATGGTAATCCACACCAACTTCTAACTAATCAAGGTACCAACTTCGTATCGGGTCTCATGATGGAGGTGTGCAGGCTTCTCGGAGTACAGGAACTGAAAACAACGCCGTACCACCCCAAAAGCAACGGCAGTCAAAAGGCTGAAGCAGACAGTGAAAGGCCTACTTTCTTCTCATCTGGTTGCGAAGGACCAGAGGGATTGGGACGCGTGGCTCCCCTATGTTATGTTTGCATATACTACGGCACACACAAGAGTACGAACGACACCCCGTTTTTCCTTCTGTATGGTAGGGACCCAGACCTCCCTCATGAACTTCAAACGCGACCTCAACTTCCGTGCTATGGGACACTTGAGAGCTACAGGGAAGAACTCGCGCTCCAACTGCGCTTGGCTCATGATATGGCTTGGGAGCTTAACACCAAGGTCACCGGGACTCAGAAGGAGCGACATGACAAATGCTCAGCGGACGTGGAGTTCAGAGTAGGGGAAAGAGTATACCTCTGCGTGGAGCAGACCGGGCCGGGCCTGTCGCGAAGGCCGGCCCCCAAGTGGAAGGGCCCGTATCGGGTCGTGGAAAAATTGAGCCCAGTGGTATTTCGCGGGGGCAGGGGTTCGTTTACAGTCCATGCAAGCCGACTGAAAAAGGCTAATTTTGAGAGTTCATACCTTGAGATCAAGGAGGCTCCCTCAACCGAGCGACCAAGGGCGAGGCCCCCGAGTTCCCAAAAGGAACAGTCAAAATTACCGCAGGAGAGCCATCCGGATTTACCTGACCAGAACTTTTTCATTGCGCTCGAGGAGTTTGAGCGCGAGCTGCGGCGAGCGCAATGGTCTACCGGAGGGGAGAGAGAAGGCGACGTCATAGAGGCCTCTGATCAGCCGCAAAATCAAGCTGCCCAGATCGACCCGAATGTTTGGGGTTTTGGCTATGCTGCTGAGTAACAACGCTTGTTCTTTTTTTTATAATTATAATGCAATTAAATGCAAAGATGCAAGCGAGCTGGACAAGAATGACGAAAGTAATCCATGGAGAAGGGGAACAAGAGGGACAAAGGACAAACATAAATCTCCAAACACAGCTAGGTGACTGGTGAGCGACCGAAAAAATCCGCCTGGTCCGGGTATCGAACCCGGGACCTCTCCATTACATGTGGAGCGCTCTACCAACTGAGCTAACCAGGGGTTAGACGTCAGTAGAGCAAACGGGTTTTATCAGCTGCCACCAGTCGAACACCAAAAAGGGTGAAGCTTGCAATTTAAGGTTATAATTATAATGCAATTAAATGCAAAGATGCAAGCGAGCTGGACAAGAATGACGAAAGTAATCCATGGAGAAGGGGAACAAGAGGGACAAAGGACAAACATAAATCTCCAAACACAGCTAGGTGACTGGTGAGTGACCGAAAAAATCCGCCTGGTCCGGGTATTGAACCCGGGACCTCTCCATTACATGTGGAGCGCTCTACCAACTGAGCTAACCAGGGGTTAGACGTCAGTAGAGCAAACGGGTTTTATCAGCTGCCACCAGTCGAACACCAAAAAGGGTGAAGCTTGCAATTTAAGGTTATAATTATAATGCAATTAAATGCAAAGATGCAAGCGAGCTGGACAAGAATGACGAAAGTAATCCATGGAGAAGGGGAACAAGAGGGACAAAGGACAAACATAAATCTCCAAACACAGCTAGGTGACTGGTGAGCGACCGAAAAAATCCGCCTGGTCCGGGTATCGAACCCGGGACCTCTCCATTACATGTGGAGCGCTCTACCAACTGAGCTAACCAGGGGTTAGACGTCAGTAGAGCAATTGGGTTTTATCAGCTGCCACCAGTCGAACACCAACAAGGGTGAAGCTTGTTCGACTGGTGGCAGCTGATAAAACCCGTTTGCTCTACTGACGTCTAACCCCTGGTTAGCTCAGTTGGTAGAGCGCTCCACATGTAATGGAGAGGTCCCGGGTTCGATACCCGGACCAGGCGGATTTTTTCGGTCGCTCACCAGTCACCTAGCTGTGTTTGGAGATCTATGTTTGTCCTTTGTCCCTCTTGTTCCCCTTCTCCATGGATTACTTTCGTCATTCTTGTCCAGCTCGCTTGCATCTTTGCATTTAATTGCATTATAATTATAACCTTAAATTGCAAGCTTCACCCTTTTTGGTGTTCGACTGGTGGCAGCTGATAAAACCCGTTTGCTCTACTGACGTCTAACCCCTGGTTGCTCAGTCGTAGAGCGCTCCACATGTAATGAAGAGGTCCCGGGTTCGATACCCGGACCAGGCGGATTTTTTCGGTCGCTCACCAGTCACCTAGCTGTGTTTGGAGATTTATGTTTGTCCTTTGTCCCTCTTGTTCCCCTTCTCCATGGATTACTTTCGTCATTCTTGTCCAGCTCGCTTGCATCTTTGCATTTAATTGCATTATAATTATAACCTTAAATTGCAAGCTTCACCCTTGTTGGTGTTCGACTGGTGGCAGCTGATAAAACCCGTTTGCTCTACTGACGTCTAACCCCTGGTTAGCTCAGTTGGTAGAGCGCTCCACATGTAATGGAGAGGTCCCGGGTTCGATACCCGGACCAGGCGGATTTTTTCGGTCGCTCACCAGTCACCTAGCTGTGTTTGGAGATTTATGTTTGTCCTTTGTCCCTCTTGTTCCCCTTCTCCATGGATTACTTTCGTAACGCTTGTTCATTATTTCCAGCAAGCGAATATGACGGGCTATTGGGTATGTTCAGACTGTTTTATTGCATACTTGTTATGTTGTATTGTATGCTTGTTATATCTATAGTAAGCTTGTGACCAAACGTGTTCCGGACCGTGAGTCGGACTGGGAGTGCTGAGTGTATCGCCTTGTAGACATGAGAAGGCCCAGGGGGATAGCGCACAAACGATTGACCGGGAGCAGCAAGAACCTCTGAACTTTTCACGCTCGTATTGACATTCTAAGTATGGTGTGTGTGCGTGTGCTGAGTTTTTTTTTTTCTTAAAAAAAAGTGTTGACGAATGTGAAGTATGGCGTGCGGTGAGAGGTCACGGCGCCACCAATGGATCTTTTGAGCCGAACCCGAGAAACAGGTGCATGCCCTTCGGGCTTCGACGGGGAGGATTTGTCCGTTGGCCTTTTGTCTGTGTCGGGTAAGACGATGGGTGCTTGCCAGCTGCGGAGGCGCCGAGAAGTCGAGAGATGAGCTGCTGGCCTAAGGGACGGGAACAGCACAAGGGTGCGTCACCGAGGAGGAGAGAGTTTTTCTCTGTGAGCTTGGTGGTGTTTCGGCGAGGAGGAAGGCCCGCCGTTGGGGAAGAGGGGGGACGTGTCGGGGGAGCCACTGTGGACGGTTGGGGGAAAACAAGCGCCTTGGACGGGGCGCGTGGGAGTGAAGAGGAGGACCAAACCAAGAAAAGAAAACACTGGAGGGAAGAACTGCGCAGCGTCCCACCGATCGACGCGGAGCTGACCGAGTCGTGCCACCGAACCTGACGGAAGCATCCCACCGATCGACGCGGAGCTGACAGAGACTGACCCACCGAACATGACCGAAGCGTCCCACCGATCGAAACGATCCTGACCGAGACCAGCTCACCGAAACTGACCAAGTTGTACCTCCGAGACCACTCAGGCATCCAACCGGATCACCGAGACCGCGGTCCAAGAACCGTCCGGCCGCTTCACCACTATGTCGCTCAAAATAGAGAGAAGAGCCCAAGGCCCCGTGTCCCGTCAACAGCACCGGCATCAAGGGGGGGGAGTGAGCAAACACACCGTCCCAGTTGAACCAATTAAAGTCCGTATTCAAAATTCGGTGTCGTGGCACTTTTTCCACTCTACCCCAAAAAGAGACCTCAGGGTGGTTGAATTGCTACTCTCCGGTAGCGGTCATCACAAGGGGAAATATTATATGCGTGACAAAGGGCCCTCTCCAGCAGTCGGTGTTCCTTTATGTGGCTAGTAAAGACATCTTGGCCCCGCATTTCTCGTTAGTTGTTGTGCGCCTGGCAGTTGTCAGTTTCTGTAAACGCTCTACCAGACCTGCCAACACTACAATGCTGAAAATACTACAGGGGATGTTAAACAACACTACAATTGTGTTAAAAAATACGAAAACTGTTTCATTCTTGAAAAACTTGGTTTGAGTAAGAAAAATGCCTCAACTAAGGCACAAACACATCATACATTGCACAAAATGTCTTATTCTTTAGAAGTAGAAGGTTGGGCCAACACCGAAGAAGTTGCAGCTTCTGCTTTTCTTAGGAAGTTCTTGTCAAAGACTTGTTCATGGCACTTTCCGGGGACTGGCTGCATCTCACAACTAACAACTATTCAAGAGGCTTTTTCGACATGGTGAAGCGGAACTGCATGCGTGCCTTCTTTACTTTGCTGAAAACTCTTTCGACTATGCCTGGTTTAACAGAAACATTAAAAAGCAAAGTTCTTGCTCTTTAATGTCTCCACAACAACCGCCATGAACGGCACGTTGTGTTCGATAAAAAAGCCGTAAAAAGGCATTCTGCTCGGGTAGTGTCGTAGTCCGTTGATCGACTAAAGTACCCTCCAAGCTTCTCGTTGGTTTCAACTAATTTTGCAGAGTCCTTGTGCTTTTTTCTATTCAGATGGCGCAGAATGTCCCGGCAACCAGCGTGCGAAATGTTGACATCGCAGCGACACAAACTACAAAATGCGTACTTTTCGCCCTTGGGCGACGTCTTCATAAATGGAAAGTCGGTTGCCCTAGCAAAAATTCCGATAGAGATTTGTATCGGACCAATAGAGATTTCTATCGGTCCGATAGGAATTTCTATTGGTCCCATAGAAATCTGTATCGGTCCCATAAAAATCTGTATCGGTCCTATAGGAAGTTCAATTGGTCCCATAGGAAATGTGTATCGGTCCCATAGGAGTGCGTATCGGTCCCATAGGAGTGCGTATCGGTCCCGTAGGAAGTTTTATTGGTCCCATAAGAGTGTGTATCAGTCCCATAACAGTGTGTATCGGTCCCATAGGAGTGTGTATCGGTCCCATAGGAGTGTGTATCAATCCCATAGGAGTGTGTATCGGTCCCATAAGAGTGTGTATCGGTCCCATAGGAGTGTGTACCGGTCCCATAGGAATGCCTATTGGGCCTATAGAAATTTGGATCGGTCCAATAGGCATTCCTATTGGTCCCATAGAAACTTAGACTGGTCCCATAAGGACCTTATCGGACGGTTAGGAATCTTCATCAGTTAAACCAAAAGTTTTGTTGGCCAAATAGGAATGCTTCCTTGACTAGTGGAAACCTCGAATCATTCAATAGGAATGTACCAATTATGCATGTCTATATTTGAGCAATAGGAATAAATTAGACATATGTCTGTCAGAATAGTCCGTGTCAGAAATACACCGGCCCATTTGATGCATGTGTTATGTAACCTGGGCTGTGTGGTGCAAATATCTATTCCAAATGCAAAAAATGTGTCCACACTAGAACAGCATGCATAAAAGTACATCAGTCAAGTTAATTATGCGACAATGTTACGCTTTTTTTTCCTCAATATTTTCGAATGGCAAAAATGGTTTAAGCCCAGGTTACATAACACACCATCATTGTAAATCAATGGGTTATAAAAATTCATATAGTTTTGTAGCTTGAAATAATGGTAGAATAAGAGACTCACACACAGTCATGCACAATTTAGAGGAAAATAGCACAATGAAATGCTTGCTTTTCTGAATAGATTTTAGGGCAATATTCTCAATAAAACTTGGGACCCTGGTGCGTCAAAATAATTTACTAATAAAATACTGTAAGGAAAGTGTAAATAAAAGTAATCTCCACGAAAAATAAAGAAAATATCTTGATGGGTTGAAACAAAGAAATCGACTTCCTACTCCATTTCACCCAAAACAAATGGCAAGTCGGTACTAGTCATGATTTACACATTTATTTCATGTGCTTATAACAATAGTTGTATTCACCCTCTTTTATTCCTAAGTATGTAAAGACATTTTTTTGGCACCCTCCATCGCGATTCGGCCAGTTTCGGTTTCGATTTTGTAAGGAGCTCATATTGTTGAAAAACAGCACGGCTGGGACAAGGACAAAAAGACGAAGAGAACACAGGACAGCGCCTGTCCTGTGTTCTCTTCGTCTTTTTGTCCTCGTCCCGGTCGCGCTGTCTCGCAACATGAATTCTCACCAACTTGCCCAGTTATCTATTCCTATAGAGCTCGTACTAGTTACAGCACCCCATCGCTAGCGACACCACACCTTTTTTTTTTTTCCCCGACATTGTCGTGTGTCGGGGACGGTTCTGTCAGGGGACAAAGATGCTTTTAGACATGGAAATGTGCTCATTTATTCAAGTTTACCTATCTGTGAAGTCTCCTCTTATGTTGATTATGGTCAAGAAGAGCTTGGAAGACCCACGACGCAACAGTCTCGCGAGCACCTCAACACACTTGGTAAGCATGCTTTTGGTCTTTGTTTGCATTGTAGACGCGTGGAAGTTTGAACATTAGGGAGTTTCAGAACGACGTCCGCAATTTCGAATAAATAACGTCGTCGCTAGTGCGAATGCGCGGACCCAAAACGAGCATTGGGGCTTGGGCTTTGGGGCCCGTTATTTTTCTCGGAAATAGCGCGGATACCGAAAATGGCGGCGCCCACGACATTCCGTTGATCGCGTCTTCGACGCCGGCCGTCCGCTTGGGACTGCGTGAGTCGCACTTGGCGACCGCGGTTGGTATAGTCATAGCGTACAGAAAATGTCACATACCGTTGGATTCAGAGCTCAAAGCTATCAAAGCGCGAGTACTTGCGATCGCGGCAGAAATGTAAATATGCCGGGGTTGTGGATCGTCGTGGCCTCGGAAGTACAACAGAGCAGCTTGAGAGTGACAGAAACATGCGGCATTGAGTATAAAACAACTATAAAAATGTTATTCCAGACGATAAGCTTGTTTAATTTTAAAGATATAACATTCTAACTTCAAAATAAAAGCTATCGCAACATCTTGGTGGCGCTTTAAGTGTGAGATGCTTGCGTTTTGGGTCCCCGGCAGAGAAACGCTTTTGCCGTCCGTAACGCGAGATAAATTAGCGCCCGTTATTCTAAAGCTCCCTATTTTCTCGGCTCACTTTTGCTTGTTAAGCAATTTTTTTAACTAGCTGTGCTTGTTTACCTGTTCTTATGTTTGGAAGAAAAGTTGTCACTCATTCCGCGTGTGGTCCGAGAAAGTGTAGCTTATGTCAACAGAGCACACTTACTAAATTCCTTCATGCTACCTTCAATGCGTTTCTTTAGAAAATGTCTTACTGGTCTAGCAGTGGACTGAAGTGGTCCCACTATAAATTGATTACATTGATCATACTTAATTTCATTTGAGAAGTTTTCCATAGTATTCGGTTCATGCAGAGCCACTATACCTTTGCAGTCAAAATGGTTCGAAAATAGCCATCTTTATAAAACGTGTGACAGCATGCGACTAGTTTTGAAGTTATGCAAGTGGACTGGATGGTAATGTTAAAGCAAACAGGGCAAACTTCGATCCCCTGACTTTCCCGAATTAATCTGAGTTTATATACCTACTATGTATTTGTTGACCGAACTAAATGAAGCGTTGTTAGGAATCCCACAAACAAAGCTGATACTAATTTTACATTATTTAATTTCAAGGTTCTTCAGAAGGTTGATGCTTAATAAGTTGTAAAGGCAGTTAGGCTCATGATGAAGACAGAAAACAAAGGAAATCCAGCCTCTTAATTTTATTTTCTTCAGTCTGAAATTTAAAAATGCTTGAGTCATCTATCGAATGGCTTTAGCCTTAATCACTTTCTGTGGTGACATCATCCTCCACCTTTGCCACGCCGCCGATTAACACTTTTTGTTTGTTCTGCTGCTCATTTCAGGATTTCAAGCAAGAAGTATGCCATTACGCTCTGGCACCTTCAAGACTCAGTTTGTGACAGTGTTCAGCGTCAAGATGCCTTCATAACAGGAGCAAGTGTATCCCAAGACCCTTTTTTGCATAATAAAATGTATAAAGGCACCACCATACCCTGTGTGCTCATGCAGATGGCCTATGTGCCAATGCAAAAATAGGCCCATACACCAATAGGCCCATACACCTATAGGCCCATACACCTATAGGCCCATATGCCTATAGGCCCATACGCCTATAGGCCCATACACCTATAGGCCCATACACCTATAGGCCGATACACCCATAGGTGTCAATAAACCGATAGGCTATGGGAATTCTCTATGGGAATTTTTGCTAGGGTGAATAGCTGGGAATAAACACTTTAAAAGTATTTTTTTTTCCTGACATCTTGTAGCAAAGAAGGTTTCAAGGGATCATGAGTAAAAGTTTCAGTAACACAATGCGCAACGTTCGCCACAACAAAGGAGATTTCCTAAGCAGTTTTGGATTAAGATGGATGGATGGATGTTAGCGGCTATACCACCCTTTACAACACTGGAGCTATGGTACTGGAGCAGTAACTTGCGCCCCCTGGCATACAAGTTCATGTACCAGCGTTGCCAACTCCAACTAGTAAACAGGCAAAATGCAGCTGAAACAAAAACTTTTTTTTTTTTTTTTACATAGGGTGTGGAAAATTGTACAAATATTGTTGTTAATACGATAACCGTAAGAAAGTGCTGGAAAGCGGACACTTTACGATAAAATTGTAAAACTTCGCAGGTATGCTCTACTATTCGAAGTATTAGCGCTTCCTATCCTCTGAAGCCGAGTTCTCGTTCGTAGAAAAACTGCACCTTTTTGACATCCGCAGAAATACAAGGCAGGCAGTATCTCAATTGGAAATAGCTATGCACACAACGCGGGGAGCTCACGCCATCTATACTCCATTTCATACATAGCGTGCAACGCAGTCAAAGCTAGCACACCGGTTTGCACTGCCGACCGCCTACATTCGCCTCATAAAATAATGCTGCCCTGCAAAAAAAAAAAAAGAGTCGTAAATGTGCATTTTTGGAGCTAGTAAGTAATAGTGGCGTTATGATTTCGACGGAACACCAATTCTTTTCAATAAAAAGGAAAATATAATGTATACTACTCCAAAGTCCAAATTGTTTTCCGTTTTCGTCCGTGCGGCAGCCGCTTCGGGTTTTCGGGTTGTGCGGCTTCCACTGCCTCGCCGGTTTTGAGAAGATGGCGTCTTACGCAGGAAGCTATGCTCTCCTGCTCGGATATTTTCGGAGATTCGTTGTGTGAAGATCTCGAAAATGTGCAAGCAGGCGATCGCCAACGTGTACGCGCATTCAAGAACGCGTTTCCCGGAGACGTCGGTCCGTAAAGTTCAGGAGACGGTCAGTAACGACACCGGTGTGCCTGGCAAGGTGGCGTCCCCGAAGCGAGGACCTCGCAATGTGAAAGTTTCGAGCACGCGGACCGTGTTGTGAACTGCCTTTTGTAATTTCTGGTGTTAAAATCGGCCTTGTGGCTTCAAGGTGAAACAAGCCTCAAGAAGGAACCGTGTCGGTGATGAATCGTGCCTACGGCTTCGTCTTCATCGGCTAAGCGGACGATGCCCGTGGCCGCATTCCGAAGCGTCTGGGTTCGTTTGCCTGCGGGACCGTAACCTCGGTCGGCTCCATCTGCCTAAGGCACCTTAACCTTGGTCGGCTAAGTGGACGACGCACATGCCCGTGCCTGCTTTCCTCGGAAAAGGAAACAACACTCAATCCTGATCTCGAGTGCCGTGTGGTGTGTACGCGTCTATTGTGAATCACTCCCGGTTCATGGGGGCGCCGGCACCAGAGCAGCGAGATACTGCCGTCTGGATGACTTCCATACACCGGCGAGTATTTAAACTCTGAAGGAAACTTCCATGAAGTCACATCACGCGAGGGAATGCCGAACCGTCTGACCAATGGCAGTGCGGTCCCCTAATCCCAGTATTCGTTGTATAAAGGACCGTCCAACGCACTCTCAAGGTACTCTCCGATTTTCACGCTACCACGTAAATAAACGGCTTTAAATAAAGACGCCCTCGATCTCGACCGTTCTTCCATTTTGACGAGGCCGGCGCGGGGTTCAAACGGAACACCAGCCCCTAGTCTACCCCCTTATAAATAAAAAAGGAACAAGAAAATAGGAATTGAAATATACACTTCCACAATGCGCACAATTTTGCACAAAAAATACGTCGAAAAAAAACAAAAAACTTTTGCGCCCGAAGTGGATTTGAACCACCGCCACCGAGACGTCGGTATCTCCAGAGCAGCGCCTTGTACCGCTCGTCCACAAAATGCGCGGAGTAACACATTTTTTTATGTTTTTTCATGCGCACTACTTCAGTACCTTTCCCAGCGTTGCACGCTATGTTTAACACAGAGCATAGGCAATCTATAGTGGCCGACCACAGTGGTGCAGTGGACATCAATCAAGATCAGGTACGTCTCTCGGTGTGAATGGGTCGCAGGCCTTGTTCCGCATGCACGACGCTGTCAACGATATAATGATTTGCCTATGTCCGAAGTTTAATAGCTATACAGTTTGACTAATCCGTACAACAAGCACAATATTCGTCGCAAAAGCAAGTTTAAATTGTGAACGTGCGCCCTTCACTGTCCTGACCTTGATACGAACCTGAATTTTGCGATCGTTTCAGTTGCTTTTAACGCAACTGACGCAACACTTTGAACCAGACTGCATCCATCCTTCGCTCTGACTGAAACGAAATTCGCGAGCCCTATCTCTTACACTTGGACAGTCCCAGTGGATGAGCGCTCGCGTAGCCGGATTACATTTAAAAGCTTCGATCTTGTGCACAAGCTTTCATTCTATAGACCTTTCGAGTGTTTAAAAAATCACAGTCCAGCGTACAATCTTCACAGCCCAGCACATGGGTGTGTTGGCGCTTCGGAAAGTGAGCAAAGCACGCGTCATACGCACAAACATTAAAAATGTCACCGGCTGCACGCTCTTTTTTGGAAAGGTCTAAAATCACTGACAGGATGAGAGAGGCGCGGAGTTTGTTTTGCGTGCCCCCAGTGCGAGCTTCCCAGCTTTAATGTCTCGTGAGCTTTGAGTGTGCACGCGCATCCAGCTAAGCGGAAGGCGACGAGCACGTGCTGGAGGTTGGGTTTCTGAAAAACGGGCCCCGCCGTTCTCACCCTATCAGTGACTATAATTTGTGAGCCTTTAGTGTTCACGCGCAGCGAAAGTATGACGGAAGGCAAGAGCGCGGACATAAGCGCGTTCTGACTCCATGTCGGGCGTGTAACATTGGGGTCACTGGCACCGCTAAGACAACGTGAGCTCCCCGCATCGTGCGTATATCTATTTACGGTTCAGTTGCACAACTTTGTGAGTACAGCATTATTTCTTCCAATGCTCCCAGCTAGATACCTACTTTGTGGTGAATTCCTTAATGGACGTCCTTGAGGCACTTCTCTCGTCACCGTCCCCGACGTCTCAGTCCGCCTGCTGCTTTGTGGAAGACTAGACGGAGGGGCGAATTGGGCTCTTCATCTGCGTTTATGAAATACGACATACTTGGCCCCTGATTTCACAACAAAAAGCGCAAAGCACTAGCAAACATTTGACAAAATTTATTACACTTACCAAGGTCCATCTGCCTCCGACTCGCTCTCCGAGTGATCAAGGGAGCATCTTTTTGCCGAGCTGAGATCGGACATCTCTTTCGCCTCCCGTACGGCGTCCTTGTATGGTGAATAAAATTAGTTAAATTAGCAATGAGGCAAGAATATACTCTTCTAATGGATTGAAAATACAAGTAGGATTCTGCATTTCACAGTTTGTACTCTCCACTGTGCTGCTTTTTTAATATATTTTTTAGCTTTACTATGGTATTGATGCCGCTGGTCTGCCGTGTACTCGGCCAGCATATCAGAAACTGCAATTGAAATGCGAGCATAACATTAGCTGTGATAATATCTATAGTTTACTCCTTATGAACGATAGAAATCAGATAGATGCGTAGTTAAAGGTCCGGTGCAACGCAATTTGGTTAGGATGTTTTTTGCTATACATGAGCGCACTGGCATTATTCTGACCTAAGTAACACAATGCCACTGATCCAGAAGCCTCTACGTGGTCAGTTGTTCTCACCGAGTTGAGAGGATGAACACTGTTCGCTTTTCTCTATTTATTTCTGCAGAAAGTTCTCTTCTCTAAGAAAGAAAAGGAAAAGAGAACTTACCGACAACATTTTATACGGCATTCAATGAAACGGCGTTTGAGGAAATAGCCAGTCCCGCGACAGAGTGTCTACGGTTGGTTTTTGGTTATTCTTGCCTTCAGTGATATTAGTGGTAAAAGGTTGTTGGATAAGAAGGAATACATTTGAATTCCTCTCATTTCTTTCCTTAAACAGCAACTGAGTTTTTGGCTATTCACTTGAACCTATCAAAATAGCCTTATTTTATATTGCTTAGTCATAAATGAAATGGCGGCTAGTTACTATTACTCACAGTTTGAGATACTTGAGTTGCGGCATCAATGCCTCTGACTGTTTGTATTGAAGATCTAGAAACATACAGGGTGTTTTTTTTTATTCTTACACATTTGTTTAAAAAAAACCATGAAAGCTACACTAATGCGGTTTGTGCAGGTGGGTTATAAGGCCGGGCAGACATTATGTGGGTGGCTAATCTTTGCGATAAGTCGGCTAATTAATTAAAATTTGTTAATTAACTTTTTAATTAGTGGAAATAGACATACGGTTTCAATTAGAAGCTTGTAGAGCATCGTCGGAAACCACTAAATCAACCATTTTTGGAAGGATATAATGCCGGGGAAGCATTTTACAGCATTCTGTAAAAACGCTCCATTCGGACGCGTTTCTAGATTTCCGTTTCTTATCGGGGCGCATCACCGCACCCGCGGTCCTGCTCCCCAGTGGCTGAGACGCGCAACAGACGTGCGCCGTACTTCCCTCCATTCTACGAGGGAGGCAAGGAGGTGACTTCACACCGCGACCGAAAAGCCGAATGCTCCTTGTCATTGTTTTAATTTTTTTTAACGAAGTCCTTTGACGTCCGCATCAAGGAGCCGTCCTGCGAACGAAAATTGTGTACTGTGGCGAGGTGCTTCAAGCCTTACAAGCTGTGCATAGCACAAACAGATATATGACCCCGGTCTGGCTACATGAAGAGCTCGTTCCGTTTTCTCCGCCCTTTGTGCCCTGGCTTTAGACTTTGGATAATGGAACATCCACTGCACTGCTAACTATCAGACTAAGGAATGTCAGTTGCCATCTTTAAAAAATTAAGAAAATACAATATGTAGCCAAGCATGAGTGTTCTCAATCGAAAAGAAATTAACCGCTGCATTTGAACACACAAAGAAGCAGTATAGTCTGCAGCGAAGCCGACCTGCGGAAACTGAGCTTGGCCGTTCTGAAAATGTGGGAGTGATTTCGATCACTTCTAGAGAACATACAGGAAAAGGGGGAAATCGCATCTAGCTAATTGAAATTTGACATGATCGGCAGCAATAATAAAAAAGTTCAACAAAATAATAAATGGCCTTTTTCGATAAAGTGGGTTCAAAATATCAGTTAATTTCATTTTCAACGATATTTCAAATTTTATATAAAAAATTCAGTGAAAATAAAATAAACTTAACTTATGCCCGTTGATATTCCATGTATAGGACTACACCCGCATGGTATTTGGTAAGCGACATATATAATACCTCATGAGTTACAAGGCTCTGTAGTTGTCATCGCATTGTCACATGGGAGCCATTTCGATCACTTCTAGAGAAGATACAACAAAAAAGGGAGAAATCGCATCAAGCTAATTGGAAGTTCATATGATCGGCAGCAATAATAGAAGAATTGAACAAAATAAAAAATGGTCTTTTTCGATAAAGTGGGTTCAAAATATTGGTTAATTTCAATTCCGACGATATTTCAAATTTTATATAAAAAATTCAGTGAAAATAAAATAAACTGATGCCCGTCGATAGCCCATGTATAGGGCTACACCCGCGTAGTATTTAATAAGTGACAAATTTAATAACTCATGAGTTACAAGGCTCTGAAGATGTCACCGGATTGTCAAAAAGACAATATTTGACATTTTTTACCTCAATAAACAAAAATACAAAGATATTTTCCTTTGAACTAAAAAATAGTCAAAATGACATACAAAATCACAAAAAATTACTGTTTTGTATGCTTCCCGTTTTCATACCAGCGTACAGAACTAGGTAGAAAAATCAGGGAGTAAAAAACAGATTTTCACCCTGCTCCACTTAATTTTTTTTGTGAAGCAAAATATTTTTTAAAAAACTTTTGAAGAGCGGTTTTGTTTTCTTGAGAAATGGGGCAATTACATATATTTAAAAAAAAAAAGTGAAAGCCGTTTACAACTTTCTATAACGCCGAATTGGAGCGCAGCTCTTGAGGAGGAGGAGGGAAGGGTACTGAGGGGAGGGTAGACCCCTCCTCCTCCTCCTCCCCTCATTCTTTAATATGCTCCGGGGGGGTCACCTGACCTCTGGGGGAGGGGGTCACGTGACCTCGGGGGGAGGGGGGGTGTCACGTGACCTCGGGGAGGGGGCCATGTGACTTCGGGGGGTCGCGTGACCTTGAGGTGACCTTGGTTACGCCGACGCCGCTCAAGCCGGAAACGGGCGCCTAAGAGCTGCGCTCTAAAATCGGAAGACCCACCCAGGCAAGCGTGTTCGATTTCAAATGAAACCACCTTCCAGATGTTGCAAAGAGGCTTCCAACAGGGGTTGACCGCATTGCAGTGGCTGCAAGCTCCAGGACGCCTTCAGGCAGCAACGGAGAGCGCCTTGTGCAAAATCAGCGCATGGAACTGCCTAGGGCTGCTTACGGTAACTATAGGCCTTGTTGCCAGCTTTGTGGCTTTGACATACTCACTGATAATTGCAGCTTGCTTCTCTACACTTTTAATTGCTCGGTCTTTAATGCTAATCACAAAAAAACTAGGGGTGTGCAAATATTCATAACTTCTAATAATGAATAGAATATTTTTCTTGTAGATACAAATAATGTTCTACTGAACTCGTTTTATTTTTCTGGGTGACTACACAAGAATGACATTAAAGTTACGAGCAATGTTCATGCGTCCTAACCGGGCGCTGCTCGCAAGGAATCTGCTCTCTGCTCTTCTCTTCACTCTTGCCGTAGGGGCGACTCGAGTTGTTTAGTCTACCTCACGGAGGTCTGGCCGTCTGGCCCGCATCCGGGCCCCCCCGAGCAGGTGTCGGATATCCCCGGTGCGTGCCAGCCTCCTCCGCAGCTCAGGGGAGCATTACGGGGAAGACGGTCTCGCTGCAAGCCTCTACACCCTATTTGATTTAGTGTATGAATTGAATAGTTGTTTCTCCAGTTTCTAGTATTTTTCGAATAGTCGGAGCCAGTGTTGGAACCCTTACTTGCCACAACTTTTCTTTCACATGCACTTGTCGAAGGCCTGCCATACATGCCGGAAGATGTCACTACGCTCTTCTCTAGATTAGGCTCCCTATATACCGGATAAAAAGTTCAGGTTCCCTGGCATGATTGAAACCAGCAGTACCAGTTTGTCTCTATTTGTACGGTGCCGTTGTATGTATCTACTCCTACGCCTACGGCTAACTGCACACTTTTTCGCAACACTTATCTTGCACGCTTTGAATCACAATCTCCAACTGCTTCTGCCTCAATCTGGTTTGCAAAAATGGATGTGATTATGAGGAAAGCAACTGTACAAGAGGCTTTTTTTTTCCTTTTCTCCTACAAAGCTCTCTATTGTCTGTGACGCCATGTGAGCTATTCGTTGTTGCTGTTCTTTTTTTTTTCTGTCTTACTCACAGACTTTATACTCATCATTCCAGAGAGTTTTTCTTCACATGATTTCTAAAGTTCTTTTAGAACTTTTTATCCGAACTTTTACACACTCCTGCCAAACTTGCTCATTGCGCTAGTTTTTATCCCTATTTATTCCCACCTTATAATTCTAGTAACTTTCACCTAGCCTTCTGTTGTCACAATGGTTTTCTAGGAAACTGTAAAAAGCTCTATTGTGTATAAGCAGTGTATCCAATATTTAAAATCTATTCGAAAATTATTCTAATCATACCCTATTTGGTCTCAAAAATCACTATTTGCACACCCCTATAAAGAAATAACAGTGCATGTTCCCGAATTAACTGCCTTTATGTCATATTGGTAGAAAAGAGCTAAAGTTAAAAAAAATTTTCACTTAGAGTGCAGTTCTGGAGCACCAAATTTCAATCAGTGTGGCAATAGCAGGGTAAGCAGATGTTTTATTTAGTTATGCTTTTTCAAAGTAATGGCTGAATTTCGCTCCTTTTGTAGTTTCACTTGAAGGATGGTGTCACCATCAGCGCAGTGCAGGCCGATAACATATTTGACTCTAAGAAAAACAAGCCTGCGCTAAAGTCAAGGAGATTGCACAGGCCCTGTGGGGCTCAGAATTGCTGGCTCAGAATTGCTTGCGCAGAGTATCTATGGAGGCAAAGTGGCTCCCAAAGGCAGGAATAATCCCGATGCAAAGCCACGCAAGGAGCTCAGCCCACACAAAGTTTCCCTCGTCATCAGTGAAAATACTTTAGGCATGCTTCCTTGCATTTCACTGTACATATGTGATGATCATACTGCTTTTCAGGAACACTCAGCCACTGGGGAATGGCGACAAAGATTGATGTGGCTCCGGCACTTGCAAACATCTCGACCATACTGTCCGAAAAAATACAGGATACAAGAAGAGGCATGAAGCTCCGGGCCCTAGCGAAAGGATTTTTGGCCAACAAGCAGAATTTTGCTGCGCTGTCAATGACCACAGTTTGTGTATTAATGTGCAAATAAAACATGAAACTGGCCAGCATGCATCTCATGTTTTCATTCCCTAGTTGGCAGTTTTGGTTCTTTCATTTAGCCATATTTTAGAATATGCCACCTTTTTTTCCAAGTGCGACCACTTGCAACTGGAACCACTTAAAAGTGGGACCATTTGCAACTGGGACCACTTCCAAGTGGTTTATGGAACAGGCACCATTTGCTAGTGGGACAATTTGCAAGTGGTACCTGTTCCATAAACCACTTTAAAGTGGTTCCACTTTGAATTTTCACCTGGGAAAGGAAGGGAGCATAGGAGAAAAGAAAAAGAGGTGGAAGAAAAAGTAAAACAAGAGGGTAGAAGAGGCGACTGACTGATTCACCCTGGTCGGGCCAAGCCATAACGCCCGTCTACGAGAAGCAGGGGCCGAAGCGGTATATTGCCTCACCTGGGGGGCCCCGAAGGATTCAAATGTACCTCGGGCTCAGCTCGATTACCAGGATCCCCTTTTCCCGGGACACGGGTTAAGCCATGCACAGACAGGCGTGAGTGGCCGAACCCACATGGCTCGGGGTTCGTAGTGATGTTACTCAGCATGCACCTACCAAAGTAGGTGCCCCCTGTGTGTGGGTATGGTGGCCCACGTGGCTGGGGTCCGTGGCGACGCTACTCACCAAACACCTAGCACTTAAGGCACAGGCGCCCCTGCGGGGCTCGGGGCCCATAGGGACGCCACTTTCCAAACACCTGCTTTCACAGGTGCCCCTGTGGGGCTGGGCAGCTGTAAGTAAGGTGATTTCTTTTCTATGCTTCTATGTTGTGTATAGATGGGATCATAGCTGACTGACCTTTTTGTTCTTTCTTTTAGTGCAGAAGCTGGTTCGAGAGCTTGCAGGAATGAATAGTAAGCACATCAGAGTGCACCAACCTGGTTTGAGTGATGAATTTTTGTGCGTAGTCATGCACCTTACAAATGGGCTTCGGTAGCTTTATAAGTATGTACCTATCAACAGCATCATTTGTTCATCGTTACAGTGAGCATGTGTCCTTGCTTATTTGCATGGGGGTACATGTATGCAAAAAGATGCAGCGATAATTACAGGATTAATGGCAATGTCTTTTCCCTGGGTGCACACAGAAGGCTGGCATGTACTTCCTTGTTAGGTTAGGATTAAGATTTTAATGGCGCAGCGGCAACGGTGGCCATAATGCGCCAAACAAAATGTTTTAAAGATTGAATGAAACAGATGCTAGGCTAGAGAAACTTTTTATAACTGGTGTAGATATCCAGTTTTGTTAATAAAATCAAAAACTCGTCCGAGTGGTACTAAGGCATTGTCTCCAAGTAAAAACATAGGATGAAAGGGAAGATGGTTTCTAAAGAGTTCAGGAAAACATGATACGCGCAGTTGATGATAAAACCTACATTCCCATAGAATGTGTAAAACTGTAAGTAATTCCCCACAATGGGCACAAACTGCAACATCTTCGCCACTTAGAAGGTATGTATGTGTCAAACGTGAATGGCCAATTCTCAAGCGACAAAGCAGAACCTCAAGGTGGCGGTTTACTTCCTTGTGAAGGAACGAATCAACAGCACTACCAAGCTCTGAATATTGCAGATGTACACCTAATCTGTGCGATCTTGTTGGTTTGACAGGACAGGTGTATGTGGTGGATCATCGAGCATGCACAGTGCTTCATGATCTTCCAGAGTGGGAATCAGCCTGGATTGGCTCTCTGGCCAATCTGGGCTGGTGTGCCTCACTTTTTCCAGCGAGGCACCAAGTGCTGCCTGTGAGACCGTAGGTGGGAACTTAGGTGGAAGAAAGAAGAAAATTAGGTGTTTAATGGCACAGCAGCAACTAAGGCCATAGTGTCAAACACAGGGTAGGTTGAAGGCAATACTAAAAAGACCTATAGTGGGTAGTTCCATTAAAAATGTAGGAACTTCGGTGACTGTTATGATAGTAAACAGCAACTTATTTGAAAGGCAGACCCATGAAAAAATTGCAGCGTGAGCTGAACAACCGTGTCGAAACAGTCACAGAATTCGGAATACTAGTTTAGTTACGAGGCAAAGTAAAAATGTAACCACAACTTAATTTTTATTTCCATAGTACCACACATATTAAAAAAAAAACACTTTAGCGGTTTTAAACACTGGTCCTTCCGCATAAAATTCATGAGCTTCAACATGTCACCAGTGCAAATGCTGCAGGAGAAACATTATTGTGACTGACTCCAGAGCCAGGAATAGCTCTGGAGCCTGTCTGGCTCCAGATACTCAGTTCTTACTTCATCGATATTGACACGCCGGTTCCTGTGATTGAGTTGCTCGAAGGCAGAGGCCCTCTTCGGCGTAATCGAAGTGCGAGCCCAGCCGTAGCGAGGTTTGTCGGTCACATCAGACTCTCCACTTTGGAACTTTTCATGCTCATCATACACTCGTCAAAGCAACACACAGACGTCCTCACACCGGTTCAGAGGGTTGCTCTTTTAAATGACATATTCCGTCAAGCTGCCAGGCACTCAGTAGCAAGTCAAAACATCTGCAGTGGAACCATCTACCAACGGATTTGACTTTTTTGGAGGTAAATGCAGTTGCTTTTTGCTCTGTGTTAACTATTGGTGAAAAATTACAGAATATTTTAGTGCATTGTGCTAAAAGTTTTATAGATTATTTGCTCGTGCTTTTTTCGTGATACTTTCTCTTTCAGTGTGCTTGTGTTGAGCTGCATTATACTTCGTTTCAGCTTCGGTCCGAGCGCGGCCGATGTTATGAGCCGAAGGGCCAATCATACAGCTAAAGAGGCACAACGTCATGGCGTGCTCTCTGCAGTTGATAGGACCAGCCGCTATTCGCCGCATTTCTGTGCGTGCTCCTCCGCCGGCTAGTCTTATCAAGCCCAGAAAGCGCGCTATGACGCTGCGCTTTTTGCGGTGTTTGATTGACCCTTCGGCTCATAACATCGGCCGCGCTCGGACCGAAGCTGAAATGAAGTATAGTACTACGTAGCCCAGAAAAAACATACTGAAGGACTTAATCAAAGTAAGCTCGCTTCTGGAAAGTGCTTTCAGAGTATAATGCCGTATCGTGCTGCAGCTAATTGTAAGCATAACAGTTTTTTTAAGTAACTATTCATAAAACACCCCATCGTCATTGACTGTTTATTTTCTTGATGCGAATGCCAATCATGTGCAGCTTCCGATCACCGCTGGAACTTTTTGTTGTGGTTTTCCATTAGGCCTTTTCTTCACCTGTATTGCACACCTTCTGTGTAGCATTTTGACATTCTTTTTCCAAAGCTGCAGAGCCTGGTGCAGTTGTTGTGGCAGCATTAGATGACCAGCTCCCAGCCGCACCAATCCAGGCCCCAGAAGCCGAGCCCCCAGCTGCACCAGATGCCCAGCCTCCCATAGATGAAGTGCCAAACTTCTCACCGACTGGTGATGAATGCGTGAGTACAGTTCTCAAAGAGTTGCATAATTATTTTCAATGTTAAGTCACCTAAACAAGATTCACATATATGGTTTATTTTGATTGGCTGTGTGGTGTCACTTACGACGTTTGAAGGTATGGCAAAAAAATGGTGCATGCATTTGTTTACATCTTCTACATTATATGTCTACCTATTCCCCAGTTTCACCTCGGCAACACCACCTTCATCGACGCAAAGAACGCGTCAAAAATATTAAAAACAAAAAGAGGACAATTGGTGTACTAGATGCTGCCCAAGCCATTTGGGGCACGGAAACACTGGCTCAGTAAATGTGCGGGAGGTTGCTGCCAGGGGACCTCAACACTAAGCAGTCGACACCGGCCAAAGTTCAGGTAGTCTCCGGTCAGTATTTTATGCAGAACTTTAAAAAACAGACATAAAAATAAGCTGCAGCTTCCAGCTGGAAATGAAAATTTCCAGCCGCATTTTCGGCTAAATTATACAGCAGCAGCTTGTATCGAATAAAGACACGAGCCGTGGGGTAGCGATTGAAGAAAAGAGGATAAAGTTTAATAATGCATCCCTTAAATAGGCCAGCGGTGGCGCTGCCCACGATGCAGCAGGTTGCCAGAGTAACAGCACCGTTACACCTCCCTTCCTTTAAGAGGAATGGCGAAAGCAGTGAAGTCACGGGTGCTGCTGAAAACGCCAGTCGTACCACAACCTTGCGGAAGGTTGTCGTGCACATGTTTGCTTCGCGGCAGTTTCTTGACCTATGGAAAGCTGCCCTGTATCCACGGGCGTATCTGCCATGAAGTTGCTCTGCGCAGGCGCTTGAAGATAAGTTTCTTCACTTTCTGCTGAGGGGCCGGAAGAGTAAGCAATAGCTGCAACAGCTAAGATCGGGCATGATCTGCACACTGTAGACTGGCTCTACTTGAGCCCAGCTGCCTTCATGACAGATAGCCGCAACGGCCGAGAGCTGAGGAACCGTGATTCATCCACATGCACACAAAAAGCATGACTAAAAAACAAAGAAGAGTTTTCAAATTCTGGACAAGGGTGGCATGGTACAGATTCTGTGTATTTTCCTCTGGGTTAGCACGGCACCAGTCAATGTTCAGCCGACGACTGACAAGGTGGTGCCAGAAGGTCGGGGCCACATCTACGAGGTTGAGGTGGCCCCTGGGGTCTCCTTCCTTCAAGTGCCGGGATCCGAAGAAGCGGAAAACTATCAGCCTCCGGACTAGCTGCTGGACGAGGATGAGGCACCTCTGGAGCCTGGTGTAGCAGCTGCTCTGCCACACCGGGAAGGGCCTCCGCCAATAGCAGAGGGACTGCCTGAGACAGCAGCTGCTGATGAAGAGAGACTGGCACTGCCGGGCCGACGTCGGCAGAAACCACCTCGTTCACGACCAGCCTGGAGGCCCAGCACGCTGCCCAAAGGCTCAACAGCTGGAACACGGGCTGCTGACAAACAGTATTACCAAGATGTGCTTGCACAACAGGAGGAATAAAGCTTGAAAGGCGATGTCTCCTCGCCAAACTAAAGGCGGTAGAGGAGGAGGTGAGGGCGGCAACGGCAGCATACGAAGCCGCCGAAGTGCTAAAAACCAGTATTTGTTTTAGAGAACGGGTGAAAAAACGTTGCCCTACTGGGCAGGCTGCCCCACAACCTAAAGGGGTGGGGGGAGATTGTAAATGCAATAAACATATTTTTTTTTCTGTGTAGTGCTTTTCGATGCCCCCACTTTTGGTCTCTAGCATGCACAAACCTTAGACCTCATTATTCAATCCGGCAGTATGAGAAACTAAAACCCTTCATCTTGAAAGATGGAGGGGTCCCGCAGCAATGCCGCAAGTCGGATCGCCCATTTTGATTTTGCAACTCGCTCTTGCTTCTTTCTATTCGGGGTTACTATCTCTGAAAAACAGAGGCATCATATGTACGCTAACACGGGACCTGCAAAGTTTGCAAAAGATACTGCTCAGATCCTTTGGGGGTCAAAGACACTGGTGGAGAGGAGCTACGCGAGGAAACTTGCTCCAAAGGACAGGAAGAGCCTGGGTGCTTCTGCTTGGAAGGAGCTAACCCCAGAAAAGGTGTCCCTCATCCTTGGTGCGTGAGTTATGAAGTGGGTCTCACATAGATCTAATTTAATGCTGGAATTTTTTCTTGTATTTCACAGAAACATAGACACACTGAGGCCGGGCAACGAATGTTGAGGCCAGCGGTGCCTTTTCCAACATGAACGCCATTCTGTCTGAGAAAATCCAGGACACAAGAAGGGAGTTCA
The DNA here is from genome assembly GCF_016920785.2 of Ixodes scapularis. Lineage (NCBI taxonomy): Eukaryota > Metazoa > Arthropoda > Arachnida > Ixodida > Ixodidae > Ixodes > Ixodes scapularis. The sequence continues at coordinate 47,558,087 of NW_024609881.1, read as the reverse complement.
GGCGCATGGGCCTGATGCAGGATTAGGGAGATTTTGCAGATAGCTAAACAACTTTCTTTGTTTGTACATCCTTTTCTTACTTTCCAACAGAGAAATAAATATATGACTTGCAATTCTTCGTCTTAAGACACAATCATTCTCTCGATGAGATGTTCTGTTCGGTAGTCAAAATTAGCCACAAGAATATGCGTAGGTACCTTATTGATGCCTAATGCCCATGGAAAGTAGGCAAAAAGGTCCAAATTCAAAGTGGGACCACTTTAAAGTGGTCCCACTTCCAAAGTGGGACCTGCACCAAATACCACTTTAAAGTGGTCCCACTTTGAATTTTCACCTGGGGGCAGCTGTATCCACCACCGACTGACCCAGAGGACTGCCCTATGGGTATACTTGTCCGGCACCGGTCGACTTAGCGCAGCTACACATAAGCTAGATCCGCCAAGTTATAACAGTCTTGTCGTAAACTTATCTCTTCAGTGCTGTTTTATTATCCTATCGACTGTGACATTTTCACGATTATTGATGTTTTGCGTGCCGTTAAAAATGTTTTTAATAGAACAATTAGTGACATTGCCCCTCCATCCTTTGCTTGTCAAAACTCTGAAGCAACAAGCTATGCTCGCGCTTGTGTAAGCATACATACATATCAAGAACACTGTAAGTCACCTCTAGACTGTTCCCGACTGCTACTGATGGATGCATTGACATTGACAATGTCACAAGTTTTATCTGAGAGTTTTAAATTTTGTGACATGACTGTTTTTACTCTCAGGGATGTGCAGCCTATCAGGAAAGTTTCGCAAAATATGGAATGTATGAGAAACACAGTCTATGTGACCCGGTTAATTTCTTAGGCATTTGTACGTCGGACGTGACTTCTATAATGGTTGAACGTAATGAATGGCTTGCTCAAACTTAATGATTTCGTAACTTTGACACATAGAAGGTTGCACATCACATTACTGAAAAAATCGAAATATCTTGACAAATGACAATAATCAGGAGCAAACCTGGGGTTTGCCATTCTGTGAAATTAAAGAGGAAAGTTGGCATCAAAATATAAGCATATTAAAAAAAATGCAGCTTTATAAAAAGGTAATTTACCAGTCATTATATTAAATTGAACATAATTCTGAATTGACTAGTATGACAGATGTACCTCGAAGGGAATCAACGGGAAGGTATCTCTAAAATAAGTTGTTCGAACATTCATGTTTCTGGGACTCATGCCTAACTTCTCACTCTCCTCAGGATACCCTACGGGCAGTGGAGTAGCCAGAAAATATTTTCAAGGGGTGTTTCAAGGTGTATTGCAATCACACACAATAAAAAAAAGTATATATTTATCTAATAAAGTGAAATTTCGGGAAGTCTTCTGACATCTGAACATGTCCCCCCAGTACGTGCCTGCCTGTGGGCATGGCAGCATCCTGTTGAAATTTGGGCAAGTTGGTGAAGCATGTTTACGAAAAAAACAGCACGAACACGGACACAGCACAGAGAAGAAATCTTTTACATTTCTGAGGCCTTTTACATTTCCAAGATCAAAGACAAGTGTATCAGCGTGCCTTCGATAGATCTTTATTAACGTGAGTTGGCATTTTTGAGGGGCTTTAGCTTGTGATGATCATGTTATGGTCATGTGTTTGTGACCACGCCGTTGAGCGTTTCATTCAAAATAAACAGACGACAGTCAGCGTTCCGTCTCTTTGCGTCTTCTCTATCCTGTGTTCGTGCTCGCGCTGTTGTACCCGTATACACGGCAGCATCTCACACCTGCTGTTGAATATGCATTGAGAGTGGTGCTGATGGCCTCGTGGCAGAGATATAGGGTATATAAAGGCACCTTGTGTTTCAAACCTCCGTTGGGGCTCCGAAAAGAAACCAGAATCTAAACGAGCATTTATCGCAAAGGAATCTATGAAACATAAAGACCTGCAACTAAGTGAGTGTGGTCGGCTTGTTGTAGAAAGCCTGCCCTTTCTAACTGCATCTCCCAATGCCACTGTCTCTCGTGCATGCTGCGAGAAGGCAGTCCTGGAAGTCAAGTGTGCTGCATCAATGAAAGGTGCTTCCCTCACTAAGACTTCCAAGCGTTTACCTTATCTGAATTAGAACCTGCAGCTGAGGCATGATCACGATTATTATGCCCAAGTACAAGCACAAATGGCGGCCACGAAGGTCCGTCGAGCATACTTTGCTGTGTTCACGGAACCTCCTATAAATATAGGCCATATGCAAAAATGATAAGCGCCATCTGGTTTGCCGTGCGCAAACTTCAAATGTCCACCATGTTGGAGGATGCTCCGCCGTGCTGTCCGTACTCGCCCGAGTGTCCGAGCTAGCATCCTAGCTGCGTTTGCTGTGTATACGTTGCTGAAACGGAAGGTGCAGGCTCCAGAAGTATGCCCCGGTATCCTGCTGTGTTCAACGATGCACGCGGAGTGGCTACAAAGATCCCTTTGGAAACAAGGTGAGCTTCATATGCGCATAATTTTTTGTTATAGCCATCACGATTTGTTACAACCGTCTAGAGCTGTTCAACTGCTTGTTGAATGCCTCGTGCAAATTGCTTCTCACAGCAGAATGACTGCACCCGTACATGTACATTTCTCGTGCACACGCAGCACCAAGAACGTCAGTGCGCTCGCGCTGAAAGCAAGGATATCGAAAGCGGGAGTGCATGCATACCGTATTTGCACGAATATAATGCGACCACGAATATAACGCGAGGGCAGGTTTTGATGCCCTCAAAAAGAAAAAAAAATGTTATTGCTATTATAACGCGAACCGAGGCCGCATCGACTTCTCGCACTCGGGGGCGTAGCAGATGTGAAAAGTCAATGGAAATAGAAGAAATATCAGTTTATGTTTCGACTGCGCTCATCCTCACTGCTCAGGTCCTTCCGTTTACAATCCACTTGGCGACTACGCATATAAGCAGCAGCACGGCACCTGCTTGTCTGGTAGTTCCTGTTTCTTCCCTGCGAGCCTCCTCGGCAGCCCACAATCCAAACAATGCACGAAAGCAGAAGCACCAACACACAAACACCAGATCACTCTGGAGCAGAAACTAAACAATGCGCAGGCAGAAAAAAGACTGCTGAATCCGATGCCTGATCACACATCTTGTTCTGGTCCCTCTGCATAAACAAATGCCTCGTGATGCACGATTGCGTAAACGCGGTTGGTGGTCTTGGCTTGGCTTGTGTTGGCTTCGCTTGGCCCAGCTTGGCTTAGCTCGAATTGGCCAGTGCCCGCATTCCCGCATGACGCGCGCGCGCGCCGGGTTTCTGCTTTTTGCCGTTTCTGCGGCGTGCACGCGTTGTGCAAACACAAAAGCGATAAAAATGATTTTTTTATGTTTTCTATTCGCCCTTTCACGTGGCCCAATAGCTAATAAATTCCCTTCCACACCCCCACTTCTTTTCCCACCGGATATTTTGCATTGAGCCGGAGGGATGGCTTTCTCCACTGGCTTTCTCCGGACTCGGCTGAACTCGACTCCGAATATAACGCGAGGTGCATTTTGGAGCAAGTAATTTCGAAAAAAAAACTCGCGTTATATTTGTGCAAATACGGTAATATCTCCTTTTGACAGCCGCAACTTAAAGAGCAGCTCCGCCGTCAATTTGAGCGTTTTTATCGAAACATATTTTCGGAAAGGGTACTAAAAATTTAGCCTATAGCAGCGGTTAAATCATTAAGAAACTGTTTACATAATTTATAATCGTTAAAATACGCTGAAACCGAAACCAAAACCAACTTGCCACTCGACTGGTCCGCCATTTTGATGTGACGTCACATATGGTATAAACACTCGCACGTGTGCAGTTTGAGCCTGGCCAGCCTGGCAGCAGGTCACTGTTTTGTGTTCGTGCCGCGGATGAAAATGGACTCATCAAGCTTGTCTGAATCGAGCAACGATGAGGATATGCGGCTAGATTTTGGGGACGATGACGATAACCCGTTTTCATACGATCCGCCGGCATCGCCTCCGAGGGAAGCGCCAGCGGCGGCTGCATTCGTGATCCGCCGCCATGTGGACCCAGATGCCGCATCCGAAGCGGAATGGTAAGGCAGTTTTTGTTGCTAGCACGCCAAGAAAAACTGATTGACGTTATGCCTTTTGATTGGAGGCACTTTTTGTTATATCTTGGGGTCTGACAATAGACGGTTTTAGTAGACCGTGTTTTCAAGCGACGCTTCCGTAGCGCGAGATCGCGCCGCCACTTCTAAGCATGCTCTAGCGCGCGCCCGGAGGGGTAGCGGGCCTCTGATAACTATCTACTAAAACTCCCTATGGACAGAAGGCACGAGTGCGGGGATGGAAGATTGTTAGGGCCTCATAACCTCAATTTCCATTCTCGCGCTGTAAAAGTGTCGTTCGAGACATCATTCGCGCATGTAGCTTCGGCTTCGTGAACGTGCATTTCATCCGCGCGCTCGCGTGTGCTCCACTCGTCCGAGCGCTTGTGGCTTGGGCTGACTACCGCTTACTTCCACAGGTGCTCTTGTGGCGCTTGTAGGCCAATGCTGCCGGATGAAGACCTGTGCTGTGGGGAGATTGCGAGAATGTCCCCACTACTACGAGATGGGTGCATCACGAGGAACGCCTTATTCAACCGGTTGTGCCTTCAAAGAGACCAGATGGAGGTTCACGCGCGGATCATGGAACACTTCACTCCGACAGAAATGGAGACGTACGATAGAAACCGGTATGCGTGTAGATGATATGACTTTGGTGGTTATGTGAGCACTTTGGGAGGCTACTAGCAACTGAAGTATTTATAAAGTTTACATTTGCTGACCCAGAAATTTCCGTGCTGTTACTTATTCCCTTTCAGAAAACTGAGGTATACGGCATACCGGATCTTCGTAAGCTGGGTGTGGGGCTACTGTGGAAAGTCACGAAGACACCGTTTACCAGGTTGCGTCCTGCGGAGGATTCGAGAGCAGTTCCCGTCATCTAGCTACCAGCTATTTTCATGGGCATAAGGCGAGTATGTCAACTTTCTTTTTAAACTTGTTTGTTGTGAGCCTACTGCCAAGCATACTATTGAGTTCATTGAAGTGAAAATTAAAGCCCTCCTAGAACCTAGAATCGCTGCCCTGATAACTTTAGTTGGCAACAGGTAAAAAGCGAAGTGGAAGCTCCTCCCACCCCTTTCCACTTCAGCGGAGCGAATGGAGAAGAGGAGGTCGCCTTCTTTCCAGCGTTCGCTCAACTAAAGAACTAAAGTAGAAAGAGGTGGGAGGAGCTTCCACTTCGTTCTTGACCTGTCACCGACTATAGTTCAGGGAAGGGCTATAAGACATCTTGGTGGATGCAAGGGCCTGCTACATTTAGTAGTATATCGACGACTCACACCAACAGGGGGAAACCAGAGATGGGAGGCTGACAGCTCAAGAAGACCGTCGACACCATCGTCATTAATTTCCCCTCATTTCTTAGTCACTGCCATTTGTAAATTATCATTACGTCATCACTAGACGCATCACCGTGGGCCTCTGTGGTACGGGCTACTTCCCTTTCTGCAGTGCCACGGCTCTCCCGGGACAAAATAAATATTACTATTACTAAATGATGATGATGATGATTGGGGTTTTTTGGCGCAAGAGCAACTTAGGCCATATTGCGCCAAACAAAGGTTTTTCCAAGAGGCTTAAAAGTATAATCTATAAGAACTGGAAGCTACAGCTGGTGTAAAAAGCCAGTTTTATGAAGGAAATTTAAAACTCGATTGAATGGTACCAATGGTTGATCACCGAGCAGAAAATATGGGTGAAAGAGAAGGTGACCTCAAAAAAGTTCTGGAAAACATGATCGCCGCTCTTGGTTTAAAGATTTGCAATGCCACAGGATGTGCAAAACAGTCATAGCTTTCCCACAGTTGTCGCAGAGTTTAACGTCCTCACCACAGAGCAGGTGCAAATGAGTCAAACGGGTATGACCGATTCGTAAGCGGCAAAGGAGAACTTCAACCTGACGGTCTTTATGGGAGGAACTCTCCCGCACTCCCAGTTGGGGTTTGATAACATGAAGCTTGTTCTCTTTTTCCATATTCCAATCCAGCTGCCATGACTTCATAATTGATTTCTGGATGATTGGTTTCAGGTCTTGGTGTGGCAAGCCAAGAGGCAGTTTTGGGGACTCTTTTGCAGAGCCAGCAAGCAAGTCTGCTTTCTCATTGCCGGAAATACCTACGTGGCTAGGAACCCAACAGAATTTGATCAAGTGTCCTAGCTGAAGTGCTTGGAGGCAGGCATTCCTTGGAGGAATGCCTGCCTCCAAGGTTCGCACTTGCAGTAGCTTTGGTCGGCGTTCTCGATGGAGAAAACCGAGGGGTCGATCAGCGGCACTCCTCGCAAAAGGACGGGGACCCGTCTCCGCCGGCACCATCGTCACCATCTCCGCCGCCGCCGTCACCTCACCATCTTCAAGCTCAAGTGGGGCTTTGCGGACATCGGAGCCTACAGCTTCATCTCCGAATGCTCATCGGCTTCCTGTCTCCTCCGAATCCGATGTGCTGACCACATTCGAGAAGAAGCTCAGCCTGCTCCATTTCGATGCGGGGACTACGGACGACCCGGAGCCGACAGACGCTCCCGTTGAAAAGCCGCTGGACGGCTATCGGCTTCTCAGTGTGTCGGCCGTGCAAACTCTTGTTGCGGCTTTGCTCTACCCCAAGTGCCACGGAGAACTGCTGAGCTTGCGAGAATAAGGAATTGGCGTCAACCTTCAGTTCGTTGTTAGCTGCTCGACTTGCGGAGACATCGTCACGACACCGCATTCACCGTCAATTGGCAAGTATCGACAGAACAAACTCGCGGTGCGTCTCGGCGTCGTTGGAAGAGACTGTGGCATCAGTTTTACGAAGCTCACGAATCTTTTCGGCGGCCTCAACGCTCCGCCCCCGATGCACGTCAAGTTGTACCAGAAGATCGCGGCGAAAGTGCACGATGCGACGATGCAAGCGGCGAGTGACGCAATGAGGGACGCTGCGCAAGCCGTGAGGGACACGCAACCGACCGGGAACCCGAGCGCCGGCAGCAATCGTTTAGATGTCTGCATCAGCTACGATGGCACGTGGCATAAACGTGGCCATACATTCCACTTCGGAGTTGGCGTTGCTATTGAACTGGAGACCGGCTTGGTGCTTGACTTTTCAGTCCAGAGCGAGTATTGCCACGGGTGCGAGTTGGGCTCCAAGGAAGATGACGAACACTTCGAGGAGTGGGCAGAAACCCACAAGGCAGCTTGCCAGAACTATGAGGGATCGTCCAATGCAATGGAGGCACAGGCGGCTGCAACCATCCTCAGCCGGTCTATTGAGCTACACAATATGCAGTACATCACTGTTTTGTGCGACGGCGACAGCAAGGCCTTCACGCATGTGTCCAGCCTTGACCTGTACGACAAGGACATCCACAAGGAGGATTGCGTCAATCACGTAGCAAAGAGGATGTATGCAGGTCTGGAGAAACTCAAGAAAACAAAAAAAGGACTGGGAGGAAAAGGGAAGCTGACCAACGTAGTGATGAAAACGCTGACGAACTACTATGCTTGCACTTTGAAGGACAACGCGCCTGATGTCATGAAGATGCAGCGAGCCATCTTTGCCAGCATGTTCCACATGTACTCCACAGACGAGGAGCCCCGTCACGTGGGCTGCCCAGATGGCGAGGATTCGTGGTGCCATTATAACCGCCACAAGGCCCTTGAAGCAGCAGGGAAGCCTTCGACACCACGGCCACACAGACTAGCATTCTCTAAAGACGTTGCAAGAGAGCTTGTTCCAGTGTACAACCGGCTGTCGCGAAAGGAGTTGCTCCTCCGATGCTCCCGCATGATGACACAAAATGCGAACGAGTCTTTTAACGCCCTTATTTGGAAGCGATGCCCCAAGACGGAGTTCGCCTCCTTGCGAACTGTCGAGACAGCTGTCGCCCTAGCTGTCCTCGAGTTCAACCTTAGACCCAAAGGTTTTGAAAGGACGCTCCAGGAGATGGGCACCACCCCAAAAAGCCACCAGGAGAAGCATGCCCACAAGGTGACTCTGGGGAAGATTGTGAAGGCCAGAGTGAAGGCACAGGACTCATCAAAGCTCGCACACAAAAGACAGAAGCTGGAGGCTATTGCCAGGGAGCAACAGAGCCTGGAGGTCGAAGGTGCCACCTATGCCCCAGGCGGATTTTGAGAAACAAGCCGCAAGCTGCTGCCAGCAAGCAATGCGCCCATGAAGTTGAAGGTGCCACCAATGACTCGGTTGGATTTCAAGTTTCTGGCATCGCCCAAAATAAAAGAACAGAAGTTGAAACTTCAATCGCATTTTTCTCAGTTTCACTTTTTGACAGGAATTCTTGTTTTAGTAAAGCTGTCGTTCGACATTCAGAATAATGAGGGACATCATTCAAGGTTCTCTGGGACTGAAATTTACTGGGGAACAAGATAGACTACTTCACAGTTAAAAAAATACACTCCTTCATGAAAAAAAATAAAAAATTTAAACATGAAAATTTTACAATTTGTTTTTTTAATTTTGGGATGTTGCTATTTTTATCATAATTGAATATTTTGCAATATATTTTTTATCCAGGTTGCACTGTGGGTATTGTTCTTCTCATTGAAGCAGGTGGTTTGCCACCAGCTAATATTATTTTTTTACGATAGACTTCCTAACAAAGTGTCTTTTTTCTAAAGTGCAAAAATCGTAGCATACTGTAAAGTTCACCGATAATGCTAAAACTTAGCAGATTATCCTTCCTCATAGTGCTGAAATAACCCTCAAAATTTAAACCAAATTGGGTGAAGGGTTCAAAAGTTGACCTTCCCAGGCCATATCCCCCCTTAAAGCGTTAAAATTGATGAACGAAATTGAACTATAATAAATCATCTAAATAGGCCTTATTAAACTAAGACGTTCTGTCCTTTTTTATTGTTTCCGTAATCTTTTATTTTTATTTCGTCAACAAAATCCAAAAATGCAGCCTCTGGCCTATTGAGATCTGGCAGTGGTTTTGAGATAACATAGTTTATTTGAGCTTCTTTTGAGAACTGCTGACTTAAAATTACCAAGTGACATGTGGCAATGTCTTATATCGCCGACATGTCTGGGACGCCAAATCGGCACAAGTTCTACATGGAGCAGTTCTTCGACGAAGACGGCCTACCGAGTTCAACGGAGCACCGGTCACCTTGCGCAAGAGATGCAATGCACAAACAAAACCTGACGACTGGTGTGTCCACCATACTTGCGGACAATAAACCGTCCACCCCCGGAAATTCTTTGCAGAGCACCAGTGATTTAGAGGACGAAGACGAATGCGAGGACTCTGGTACACAAGTGACAAATGAGGAAAACTGCAAAGGTGCTGGCAGCCACGGAGCTCCTGCCAACTACGAATTTTCAGCGCATGACCTAGTCACGTTAGTAATGGACTTTGGCGTCACGTCTGGAGTGTCATACATGCTAGTGGAGAACCTGATGAAGTTTGTTGGCTTCATTCAGGAGAGGGATGACCTTCCCGATACAAAGTTCTTGTTTCAGAAATTCGTGCAGATTTCACTCGGGTGTTCAACTTTCCCCTTTTATTGCCCACGCTGCATGCTTCTTCTGGGGAAATCTGCAGGAGACCTCAAGGAGAGGAAGCAAGTTGAGGCGACATGCGTGCAGTGTGGCCAGAAGTACACTGGAGAAGGGCTCTTAAGAGAAGGCCATTTTTTTGTCAGCCTTCACTTGGAGCAACAGCTCACTTCAGTGCTTGCATCTGAAGAAGTTGCCAGGTCGCTGAAGTCCTCCCTGCAGAAGACCATTGTGACCCAGCTGCCATAGGTGACATTACGGATGGAGCTTTGTACAGAAAACAATGAGGAGCTAAACGTCGAGAAGATGGATGTGACAATGACGGTGAACTTGGACGGTAATCTGCTCTTCAATTCATCTAAGTTCTCAATTTGGTCAGTGCAAATAACTATTAACGAGTTGCCTCCGGACTTTTGCTAGAAGAATCTGACCATCTCCATTCTCTGGTACAGTCAGAGCCATCCAGATACGACTTTGGTGCTGCAGGTCTTCGCCAAACAGATTGACCTACTCACCAAGACCGTGATGCTCGGGTGAATACAGTGTACTGGACAGCTCCATTCACTATGCAAAGCTCCCAAACTGGTGATTTCTGGAAAACATTCATACTATGCTATACCTGATGTCACTATGGCCAACACTAAGTGAAGACGTATTTGCATCAATTTCACTCATAGGTAGCAGAAAACGCAAAAAAAATCAGGCAGCTGCAAAGAAAGACAGCAATGAGGCGATCCTTTGCAACTGAGTCAGGTGTTGTATTCTTTGAATTAAAAGAGATGGCACTACCGGTCTCGCGCCGACCGGTACAGCATATGACGCAATAAATACCAGCGAACGGCACGCGCCTAGGGCTAGGTGGAAAAAGAACAGATGCTCGCTGACCCTCGACTTGGCTGGACTGCTTCTCTACGCCTCCGGGCGTCTGCTTCGGTCACGGGACGGTAACCACTTCTTCTTACCATGTAGTTTTGGTCCCCTTTTCAACTTGAAATATTCCACCAGGCCCACAAAAAACATGCCGATACCGTTCGAGTTGGCGTATGCCGCAATAGTGCATTTGGGATACAATGTAAGAGTGCACGGTAGTTAAGAGAAAACCAGAGACAGGTAACGACAAATGACGACAAGGAAAGAGAAGAATGTCTCGTTTCGAGACCTTGTCCTGCTCTTTCCTTGTCGCCGTCTGTCGTTTCCGTCAGTCTCAGGCTTTCATCAAAGAGCAAAACATTTGCAATGACTATATTATTTGGTACAACATCAGAGTGTTTGCATGTTAGCATGCTTGCTCAAGACTCAGGTGACCCTTTCAAGCTTACGACCTTAATGCGGAATGCTGCCGGGCCGTATACTCAGGAAAACAAGCTGCAGCATGGCAGAACCTTCTACGCGATGCCTGTTTATGTTCATACAGAATGGTCTTATACCTCAAACCCGGACAGTCGTTCAACTGGCTTTAGAATGCTCTGTTCATTTTCCTTGTTCCACCTAGCAAAGCATGGTGGCAGCTGTACTGTTAAAAACTGTGTTTTAGCACTGACAAGTCAAACCCTTATGTCCTCGCTGAAGCTGTCCCAACCATTTCACGTTCAGGATGCGTTGATGGAACTCAAATCGCAATCCGGACTTCATCAGAAAATGATCCGAGGTTCAGCTTACATGGTGACAAGTAACTTCATCATTGATTGTATGCAGGCCTAGCATTGTGTGCAGGCCGATCTAAAACAACTAGACTGCTTTTGCCATGTGGGACGATATAGAATAGTTTACATGTGTTGTCATCACCCCTTCTATGCACTCCGTGCGGGAACTATAGGGGGCGCGGTGGACTGCACGCAGCGCCACTGGCGGCGGAGCTAGTGTTGCATCGCGAGACTCGTCCGGCAGCTTGCAGCCGCCCTTTGCACCTGGACGCTATGGCGGCACAGGCGTCTGCAGTCGGAGGCTTGGTACTTCGTGCCGGTTTTAAAGACGTCTTAGTAGGCTCCATGTTTCGCGATGCCACTACGAAAAAGGGTGAAGATCTCTACGAGAGTGGCCACGTCTTCGACGTTAACGAGAGATTATCGGCGGCGGCGTCGGTCCTGAGGGCAAGGTATGTGCGACAGGCGAGCGTCTCTCAAGAAACTTACTCCATAACAATCAAAGTAAGTGCCCGTTCTTTCATGCTCGCAGAATTATTTATTCGTATTTACTAGTACTGTCTCCTTCAGAATCTCAGAGTTATTCGGGATTATCGACTGCCTAAATGAAATCTTGGGAATGATGTTTATCCTTTCGGGTCACGGCAATTCGCACGGAGTCTTTTTTGCGAGATGTTTCGCTTCAATTTGTTGCGGTGTGTAACAATCTCTTTCTTTGTTTATCTTGCCTTCATTTAACTGCCTTCTAGTTTCTTCGCTAATTTCTGTGCACGCCAGCTCTTCCTTGTTGTAGCTGACTCGATCGTATCGAGCACCGAGAGATGTGGGTAAACAAATCTTGTGAGTGGGTGCTACGGTCACAAAAGCCACAAGACCCTTGCTATTTGATCAGAAAACTTCTGCAGCACCTGTAGGGCCTCGGCAACTCCGATCGATTGCTAGACTCGAGCCCACTGCGAAATGTGACCTCTCCTTTATTATTAAAGTGGGATCATTTCACTGCTGCCTAAAGTCGGACCGCACGTCCGATCAGAGTTGCAAAGACAGTTTCCTCACACTTCCTATTTTCGCGAGGGAGGCAAACATTAACGGAATAAATGTATCAGCATTTGCTGCACGGTTGTCTCACTCATTTCATTCCGACCCTTGGTCGACCTAACAAAAAATTATTCCTGCACTTTCTGCCCTGCTGTTGTATATTTTTGAGCATGATCTTTTTGTTGCGAGAAAAAGACCAGGCACACAGGAGAACGTGTAGTGCTGATGATATTCATAATGACAATGTTGCATGAACTTGACTGGACATTAAGGAGTCTTACATCCACGTTTTCTTTTTGTCATCAGCTGGACAACACCAGGAGGATAACAGAGGTGCACTGCACCTGTAGAGGTGGCACATGCGGCCAGTGCAAGCACACGACAGCAGTGGTGGCATATGTCAACAGGGAGGACACTTCCACAAAGACGTTCATAACAAATGTGTGGAAGAGGCCATCGGCAAAGCAGCTTGGAATGTACAACAAGGTTGTGCTATTCTCGGAAATGTTTGCATCGAAGCTACCGGATGGCAGGCTGCAGGGACATCCGGTGCCAGCGTCCATTGTAAACTCCAACTGCCCATTAGGCATTATGCTTCGTCAAGAGGAGCAAGTGAAGGAGAACCTCAAAAGTCTCAACAAGCTTCTACCTCGTGTCGGACAACCGCGGGTAATATTTGGCGCAGATGACATTTTGAGTGAGGAGCTATGTGACGACATTCATCTCGCTGTCATGGTCAGCGAGGATGAGTGCAAAGAGATTTCACGAGAGACAATACTTCAAAGTGCACGCCCACAATGGCACCGTTTGAGGGCAGCAAGAATCTCTGCAAGATCCAAGGCTCACAGAGTAAAAATACGTACAGCTGACTTCGATACCCTGGCCGAAGACCTTGCCTCACCACGGTCATTCAAGAGTGCCTCATGTTCTTACGGTGTAGCGAAAGAACCGGAAGCCAGGAAAGAATACGAGTCCTCGGAAAACAAAAAGGTGATACAAGTAGGACTTGTTGTGTGCGTCCCACAGCCTGTGGATGTGTTGGAGCCCCGACGGACTGGTGGAAGAGAACGGGGAAATCCGCCTCCTAGAGATCAAGTGTCCTTCCAGGTGCGAGACCGAGCCTGTAGTTGACGAGAACATTAACGTTGACTACCTGCAATACGAGCGGAAAAAGCTGAAGCTGCAAGAAAGCCATGTGTACTACACACAAGTCCAAGTCAGCATGTATATTGTTGGTGCGAATGTGTGCGACTTCTATGTCTACTCACCCAAGGGGCCTGAGTGTGTAAAAGTAATGGAGGACATGCCGTTCTTCAGAAAGTTGTGCCAAAGCTGGAATGGTTTTTTTTTTCAGGCACTATTTTCCAGCTGTTCTGAGGCAGCAAAGCCTCTAATCAGCTAGAGTAGTGCTGATATGTGAAAAATTACTCTGTATGAAATACGAAGTGCAAATGTCCAGTCGAAATATCACAAATAAAACGTGTGTGACCATTTATTTCTGAATCATAGTGGCAACGTGGGCAAGTTGGTTCACGCTTACGATAAAATACATGGCGTGCAAAACGACGAAGACTGAATGCACAAAGTGACAAAGACTGATGAAAAAGGAACAAACACGACAAATGCTAATTTTCGTCCTCTCATCCTGTCTGCTTCCTTTTTGTCGGTCTTCGTCTTTTTGCGCACCGTGTAATTTATCGGAAGCACAGATTTCTGTTCCAAACTCTCACAGAGTCTTAATGACGGGACCTTGCAGGTTCGCGAGCATGCTACATACATGTAAAATTTTGTCTATGTGGTATTTGAGTTTTGGCGTCAACCTCTGGCTCAAGATTGCGAAACTCTTAATCCGCTGGATACATCTCTCAACATGAATTCGATGAGATGCAACCTTGTATGTCTCCTTCATCTCTGCCTCCGTGAACTGTTCATTAGCTCTTGCAAATGGTGGCATAACGAGAGTCACATCTTTACTCTCCAAGTCGCACTTCACGCGAGGAAACCCTTTGTCGGTCATAACCATATCACCTGGTTCTAGCAGGCTAACCAACCGAGAGTTTGCTATGATGTAAGTGTCACTTGCCCTTCCGCCATAAACATCTGAAATAAATGTAATGTACCCAGATGGCGCGATGCCAACAAGAAATTTCAGCGTGAAGTCACTTTTGTAATTACTCCAGCGGTTCACTCTGTCCGAGACTTTGCTCGGTTTCTCAATCCGGACTTCACTGCAGTCGACGATAACCCTACAATTAGGATACTTCGACCAGGTCGATGCAGGCATTGATGCATGAACAACATCTCTAGAAAACCATTGGATCCATCCCTGCGTACTAACATAGAGCACATATAGAATCGTGTAGAAGATGCGCGACGCACTGGTTCGGTGGATACCAAACAATACACCCAAGGCACCCATGTTAGCAGAGGAGAACCTACCTCCACACCTTCCTGATGACGAGCTTCATTATGTTGTCCAGTGACTTCAGGTTCTCCAAACTCTGGTACGAATGCTGGAGATGCTGGCAGATCCACAGGAGCCTCGGTCACCACTGTTGGTGGCGCAGCTTGCAGCAAGTCTGGCAGCGACGTTGAGGTCTGGGGCAGAGCTGCAGTAGCTGTCCTCCATTTCTTGTATCTAAGAAAAAGAAATCACACCTTCACTTTTCTCATTAATCACAGTGAGGCTGCATACCAACAAATAAGCGCCTGGCTTCTAAATAGAGCAAACACTGCAATTGTCCTCGCATTCCCACCCAACTGTGCAGCAGTTGCGTTTGACATTGTCTTTCCGCGACCTACGAGAAATCAGCGTCATAAAACTGCTTCCCCGACACCGTCGAAAAGAAAACAAAATTGCCGCGTCTGTAAGGATGCTAATAAAAAGCAGCCGACAGACCAGAACAAGTAGGTTCAAATACGGCAATTTAACAACGCTCTCACCTTTCCTAGCATCCGGATTTATCCTTAGAGAGCACCGAACGCTTGTGGTACTCTTCGGGGAATATCGTCGGCGCATACGACGGGGACGAAACATCCTTCGAGGACGCACCTCCGACGAAATGAACACTGCATATCCGTGAGTGCCGGGTCGGCTCCCAGTCCGTTCTGTCGGCACTGAAATATGCAAACGTTAGTGGCAGAAGAAAAACCTAAACACAACGCGAGACGGACAAGATACGTTCGCCATTACGATCCATTGGAAGACAAGATCTGGAGCCGAACTTACTTCTTCCGCCGCACGGCTCTGATCTACTGTTGCCGCTGCCCGACGAAGCATGGACGAGTTGAAAAACTGTAAAACGTCGTCCCCGTGGGGCACGACGTATACCTATTAGTACAACCGACGACGCAGCAATTCATAATCGCAATAAACAGCGTGTTTGCGGTGCAGTTTGGGCGTTGCGGCGGCAGTGGTGCCAGCCTCTGAAAGCGGTGGTGCGGCGCTGTTTTCTTCTGCTCGGGCAGCTCGGTTCTCGCGGCCTGTCCTCTCCGACGGTTGCGCAGCGGCGCGCCGGTCACCGCACACAGAGTGTATAGGAGCGGAGTCATTCTGGTGACCAAATTCGTCCGAGTTGGGGGTGAGTTTATTACACGAGTGAAAAAAAAGTCGAACTTTTGAGAGCCGACTTGGGGGGTGCGTTCATTACGCGAGTGCGTTCATTGTGCGAGTAAATACGGCAGTTATCGGAGTGAGCAGGTTGAAATAGCATGTTCTGCTCTCGGCACAGTCTTTATAGATGGTGTTTTCGTGGACACATGTTCGTAAAGGTAGTGCACACTGCCACTTTGCATGCTATAAAGTGCACGCACAGAACAGTATTGTGCATCCTAAATCGAGCCACTAAGCCACGCTTTAGTAAGATGGCTGCGCTTTTGCTTGGAACCATGCCGGCATCTTCGAGAAAGCGATTCACGGTGGCCGAAGACCTTTGCCTGCTTTGGGAGATTATGGGCCGCAATCCCTTTGCAGCACTTGAACGATGGGCAGACATTCTAAGCGTCTTTGTTGCAGTTAGTGGGTGTGATTTTACGATGAGAGCAGTCCAAGAATGGGTCGACCTTCTTTTGGAATACTTTAGACAGCAGGACACCGCACAATTACGAACACGATTATGATTTTACGAGCGTACGCGTCTGTCAGTCCGCTCAAGGGGGTGGCATGAGATCATTTTGCTTTACACGTTTTTATCAAACTTGCTCGGGAGCACGTAAGAAAGCGTGCCCCTCCCCTAACTTTTACCTAGCCTTCAGTGGGACCTGTAATGTCATGTTTTCTGCAATAAGTTTTTCCCGTAAAGCTTGTTGTTGTCAAATAGGATGCAGTGATGTCATTTGATCAGCCATGCCGGGGGTATCGCTGCCACCAGCCTAGCCGTCAATGGCTTTAGACCGGTGCCATTTGGTGTGTTCGGGCTTATGGCGTGTGTGTCGCTTGCGTTTCAAAGCAACAAACAAGCACACAGCCACGGGCTGTGGATTCGTGAATACTGAAAAGGTGTATAAGATTGGCTCCTAAAAAAGAGACCTTGACTGGTGAGTCATGCACACAAACCCAAGATTTATGCGCATGAATATGACCTTGGAAGTGCTTGTCAGCACGAGCACAAACATGGTGGTGGCCAGGTGCACTGCTTGAAGTCGTGTATATGAATATGTGCTTTGACGTGCATGCGTTAAGGGGAGGGCTGTTTCTTGAGTGAGAAAAAAAATGCACAGCTAGCTCAGAACAAAGGTTGCCACAAATCATGGCTTGTTGAAGAGCAGTGATATAATTTAGGTTATTTATCATATGGTAGGTATCAAATAAAAAAACATTGAAACAAAGTAATGCAGCGGCCAAACTTATAGCAAATGACTTTTCTATATATATATATATATATATATATATGTGCTCGTAATCCAGAACATGCACCTTATTATGGTCATGTTGATGAAATCGAGATGTTTTGTAGATTTGGAAACTTCTTACTTTTAATATGATAAGTGTGTGCACTTCGGTAGATATTTTATCAAATTACCTTGCTTGCTTGTTAACTACAGTGCATAATTTGACGAGCAGATATTCAATATCTTGTGAAATCATGTCTAGTAAAAGTTGAGCTGCGATGGCTGTGTTGCATAATTTTACAGAAGTTCCAAGACTAGAAGATTATTCCAATATGAGTATAAATAAAGGGGACAGTATGAAAAGGAACCGATCACAATAATATTTTTAATCTGAAAATTAATGAGACGCTAACCAGTCGCCAAGACACGATCTGAGCGTGTCTCTTTGGGCAAAATGAATAGATATTTTATATGCGTCTCTCTGAAAAAGAAAAGACGATTGCCGTTGGACTCCAGAACTCAAGTAAACACAGGTGAAATTCAATGGTCCTGCATTGCCGATCGCATTCAAATATGAAGGCACTGAGTACAGTTCTGTAAATGACTTGAAAGTCATTGCATTCCACTCCAACATTCCATAAGACTTTGAGCATAGTAGTAAACCCGAGACTGGGAATTGGAACAAGGGACGAAAACACAGATCGAAATGGACCTTCTGTGTATTCGTCCCTTGTCCCTATTCCTGGTTTCAAGTTTAAAACTATGCTCAAATTACACCAGCTAGCCTGCACCCTCACCATTGCTCCAGAAAACTTGTTTTCTTGCCGGGAATCACAGCTTGTGAAACAAATCTTTGCTCAGCTGAGAAGCTGGCGCAACGCTTCCTATCAGCAAGTACCCGATTTGGTGCCACAATGATGATGATGATGTAAACTTTTGTAAACCATGATACAGCAGAGAACTTCTGCAGCACTATAATATAACTTAGCCTTGTAAAGGAAGTACAGTTTATAGTACATTTTCAAAAAGTTTATTCTTATCTTTTTAAGAGGATCACTCTCTTTCATTTTCCTTTGTGCACAGACATATTTCGGTGAGTGCGTGAGCTGAATGGTAGTGCCCAGTAGCCCAGCTAATAATAATATTTTATATCCTATTCATTCCCTTACGTAAAGCAAGGAACAATACGCCAAAAAAGAGCAGCTGCTCCAGGAGGTTTCTGACCTGGCAAGAGAGTTTGGCCACCACACGAAAACTGTGCCAAAGCAAGGGACCACCGGAAGGAGTGCTCCAAAGGGTCTTATAGGGGGAGGGACCCCAGCTGCTGCCAAGCTACGTGCCGCAAAGGCAGCAAGGGATGCAGCCACTATCTTCGCTTCTACGTCATCGATGCCGGCCACCGGCCCTAATGAGAGCCTGGAGGAGTGTGGTAAATACAATTTATTGTAACAAAATATGACTCCGTTGTGACACTGCTTTAAATCCCACTCTAGTTCCCAACAACATCCTCTCACTCCGGTTAGTTCTCCCGGTTTGTTGACCTTCTGGGTGGTTGATCAGTTCTCTGGAAATGCTTCACATGTCAAAAATAATCAACGCAGTGATTTCAGGGTACCTTAACCACAGAACGCGTTAATACGCTGGTCTTTGCGATTTTCGACCGTCTGATTGGACCTTTACGGAAATAGTGGGCAAGTACTGGTCTCATGGTCAAGTGACCATGACCCGTGAGGAAACGTGACCATATAGTCAGTCAATGGGCAGCTACGTGACCATTAACGCGCCAACATGTTCCATCTCATGACCACGCTGGAAATAGCGGGCAAATGGTGGTCACATAATCACGTGACCGAAATCCATGAGCGGTCACGTGACCATTGTCCCCGTGGTCCCGTTCGCCTCATCACCATGCTTGAAATCGCAGATAAATGGTGGTCACATGGTCACGTGACCATGGTTAGTGGGGTCCCACCTACCACAGGAGCGCGCTAGAAGTAGCGGACCAACGGTGGTCAGGTAATCACATGGCCATGGTACCCTGGGTCTTGTGGCCATTATACATCGTTTGTGACCATGCCCATCTCAACATATTCTGTGCTTTGTCGGCATGATGAACAAGCTGGCCTACATTTTTAGTTATGTGCTGCAGTGATTTAGCATTTATCATACAGATTATAGTTTGGCTATAAGCAAGCCATTGAAATCCACCGATTTTTTCACGGTCTCCGATTCGCTTCAAACTTGGCTCAACCAACAAGCACGCAGGACCGAACTAGTTCACAAAATATTTCCGCAAAATAAAATGTTTTCGTAAAGTTATTGAATTTTCAAGTTACGCAGTTGGAGTCCATTCCAACATGCCAGTCTTGGCAGGCAACGACGGTACGGTGATGTCATGGGATTACCCCTCTGCTGCATCTGCAGCCAATCTTGCGCGTTGTAGGTAGCGAGTCCGTGCAAGCCGTGTTCTGCGTTCGCTTCTATTTTATCTCGGCAAAGTTTTCTACTCCCCATCATGGGTGGTGATGGTGGGGGAAACTGTTGCTGTGCCGTCGGCTGTACAAACAGCCCCAGAAGCAACCGCAGCATCTCCTACCATCGTTTTCCAGGCGAAGTGCCCTTGTGCGAGCAATGGCTCAGAGCTGTGCACTGCGATCGGTGGTCCCCAATCGGTGGTCCCCGACAAGTGCGACTCGACTGTGCTCTGCACATTTCGACACCGACTGCTACGAGGTGAGCAGCCTCTTGAAGATGGAGTTCAGCCTCGTCCATGCAAACCGCAAGCTGAAACCTGGTGCTGTGCCAACGCTCTTCAAGTTCACGGAGCCCCAGCGACCACCCATCAAAAAGGAAGCACTTGCGAAAAGGAGACGAGCAGGGGTCGGTATCATCAGCATTCAATGCTTTTCACAACGTTTTCAACTACAGAATTGCGCAGCTAATTGTTTTGTGCCCACTCTGAAGAATGCGAGTGATCGTAGCAGCAAATAGCGCTGTTCGAAGGGATTGCTCAATACGAAGATTGCTCGATTCGGAGATTCTTTGATCTTTTAGGTATGATTTCTCGTCCGTGATAGATATATCTGTATAGATCTGCCACATTGTAATGCTGTTGTTTTTTAATACAAATAACGGGAGCGCGTGCCTATGCGCCCTTGGTTCTTTTAGAGATAACACGCAGTGTCTAGAGTTACGTTCGATGTAACTTACGCAACTGTATTACAATGTTTCGCATCACGTTAGCTGCGTAACTAACATAAAGCACGCTGTAGCCCTGTTTTTTTGTTGGACTTCGCAGCTGAGGGTGCTGGATCATATTCTCCACAAGTTGTTGAACCCGGGTAGTGCTTTTCTTTTTTCTTTTTGTATGGTCCTTAAAATGTGAAGTATTCAAACTTTTAATACAATATATGACAATAAACAAACAGTAGACTCCCGCTGTGTTTGTTGTGCCATGGCGACGCACACATAGTTGAGGGGTTATTGAAGAGTATTCGGGCTCCGGCTTGTGGTCTTCACTATTGTTTGGTCTCTATCCTTTGCAGCAATAAGCAAAATAAAAGAAATGACCTCCCGGAACTTGCTCTGCCACTAAGCCCGAGTGAAAAAGAGAACCAATAAAAAAAGAAGCACAAGCTGCTCGTACACCAAATGTTGCATTTCAACCTACAATGTCGTATGTAACTAAAAGAATGTAAGTAAAGTTACATCGGATGTAACATCACATATTATCAAACGCAGCAGGTAAACGAGGCAATGAGCAGAGCAGCAGCACCTGGACCATTTGCCGAAGATGTCCCTGATCCATTCATGAATGATGCCTGCAAAGACTGGACAGAAGATCCGTCGGCATTCAAGGCTGTTGAGGCTTGCTGCCAAGCCAATATTCTACTTGGGGCCAGCAGGAAGTCACAGACAGCTTTAAAAGGCAGAAGCACAGCTATGCTAACAAGTCTCTTGTTAGTTTTTTAATTTTTATTTTATGTGTACTGTTCTTGTCTTTGTGCATCAACTGTGAAACTTCAACTGTGCTGCCTATGCGCATAGTTGTGGTTCCAGTGCCATACCCCACCCTCGCATCACCCGAGAGCTACAAGCGACTGCAAATTAATCACATCTAGCATTTGAAATTGTCATTGACAGTCAAATAAGGATGGTGTGTGCTTTTTTGGTTTCATTTAGATGAGAGATGATACAGCAATTCTTGAAAAATAGTCTGCTGAAAAAGTAAACTTGGCTGGTTTCAAGCCACCCTTGTATGGTCCTCCAACTAATTGTTTTTGTGGTGAGACCCCAACTGCCTCTTCGGCTACCTTTTAACGCTGCACGCTGCACCTCTGTGTCACCTTGGTTTAATTTCCCTTCCCCGTAACTGAATTACTCCTTATTAGGATAGTGGTATGTAGTATTTACGATGCTGAATTCGCGACTCCAGCGACCTATAGGGGGAGCCACCACCAAACAAACATGGCGGCTGAGTCCAGGCCGCGTTAAAGTAAATGACAAAATGTCATTTACTTTAATTGGACTGTCCACTCGCAATTCAGCTGAGAAGGATCCTATGACTTGATGCAGTTGGACAGCTGCAAGACTGTTCTTAATGTCATCTGACATGAGCAACCTGACACTCAACAGTTGTCTCTAGTTCAGTAAGATGACAAATCATGTTGGTACATATTGGTGGCACCATGAAAGCAAAATGAGCTCAAGTTGCCAGTGCAGGTGTGGATTATGTTATGTTTTCAAATCGTGCCACTTTCACCAAATGTTACAGGTGCTCTAGCTGCCCTTTTCTTGTTTAATCCTCATTCACCTTCTAACTACACCAGTGTCCTCTTCTGCATATTGTCTTAAGGTGGTAGGCCACCTTCAAAAATCTTTTTTTTTTTTTCGCGAGATCAATTTTCAGGTTTTTGTTTTTTTGCACGCCCAAACATTCACATATATGTTGCAACAAAAATTATCCTCCTATCGTCATTAGTTTGCGAGTTACAGCAAGTTTTCTATACCCTATGCTCCTATAGCGAAACCGAAACCACATTTCCAACTGTGGTTTCGGTTTCGAAAAATCGCTTTCAAAAGTAAGTGTTGTTTCGTCTATTGCTATTCAAAATACTTTATGCATTTTATTGTGACTGTTATATAAGAGGATGTCATTAAATACAACTTTGTGTTTAAAAGTGTTTGTTAATCTCTAAAAACGGCCACAAGGGGGACGCACAATGCTCGTCAGAATTTTTGTCTTTTTGTTGTTTGCCTTGGTCAAGGTACGTCAGGCTTTGTTCTGCATTTGTTCCACGTGTCAACGCTACTAGGGCTGTATCCTTAGGCCACCTGGACCATATTACGACCAGCATGGGTAAGTGCAGAACACAGAAGACGAGGAAGCGCAAGTTTGCTGGAAATCGCTACACGACGACGAGGCTGCCTACTGACACAGGCGCCGGTATTTCGGCGACCGCGAAGAAGCTTGGGGACATAACCAAGGTGTACAAGGCTCCGCTAGAGAATTCTACGCTCCAAGGGAACAGGATAATGGACATTGGTATTCTTTCTTCAGTGTTTTCATCGCTGGCATGTTCCCAATGCATGAACACAACACTGAAGCTCGAGGAACGCTCTCACCAAGGGATATGCTCGGCTTCTGCGGTCATGTGTACCAACTGTGGGTTCGAGCGCCCATTTCATACGTCGAGAAAGGTGGGTCGTGCCAATGAAAACAATTTACGTCTGGTTTACGCGATGCGCCAGTTAGGAAAAGGGCACGCTGGTGCGAAAACTTTTTCCGAAGTGATGAACATGCCTGCTCCTCCACGTCACTCCGCCTACGACAAATTGTCATCTCGGCTTTCTGCAGCGGCAAGAGAAGTGGCGTCGAAGTCTATGACTGATGCTGCTGTGGAAGTTCGTCGTGTTGTGGGGAGTGCCAAGTGTGGTGTTTCAGGTGATGGCACGTGGCAGAAGCGTGGCCATTCATCTTTGAACGGTTGTGTGTCTGTGATTTCTGTTGACACGGGAAAGGTTATTGATGTTGAGGCCCTTTCTAGCTCGTGTAAGTCTTGTAAAACCAAAAGCAAGTTGAGGCAAGATAGTGCTACGTACCAGGAATGGAAGGCAAACCACACTTCCTGTCAAGCAAACCATGAAGGAAGTGCTGGCAGTATGGAGACGGTTGGTCTATACCGAATATTTGAAAGGTCGAAAGGCAAAAGGGATTTGAAGTACTATCGGGGAAAAATGAAATGCGAACAGAGGAGCGCGTGGCTCGCGGTACAGGCTGCACCGCCTGGAAGTGAGCCCAGGAGCGAGGGTGCGCGGCCTACTCTGACGTGTTCACGCCCCTCCCTCTGCGCTCTCCTAGCTTCGGCAGTTCGCCTCTCAGTACGCTGCAAGCGTCACCGCTATCTTTGCTGGCTCAGCGCGTGCGGTGCAAAGAAGCTCACCGCACTCGCCGAGCAGGCAAAGATAGCGGTGACAGCTTTCAGCGCACTGAGAGGCGCACTGCCGAAGCTGGGGGAGTGCCAATCGAGGGGCGTGAACACATCGAAGTAGGCCACGCACCCTCGCCCCTAGGTTCACTTCCAGGCGGCGCAGCCTGTACCGCGAGCCACGCGCTCCTCTGTTCACATTTCATTTTTCCCCGATAGTACCTGCAGTACTACGGCGATGGTGATTCCAAGAGCTATGCCGCTGTGAAAGACATGTATGGAAAGGACAGTGTGCAGTAACTGGAATGCATTGGGCATGTCCAGAAGCGTGTTGGCTGCCACCTCAGAAAACTTAAGAAGACAGTGCGTGGACTCGGTTGTAAGGGAAAGCTCACTGATGCCCTCATTGACCGCCTGCAAAACTACTATGGCATCGCCATAAGGGCTAATGTGGGGAACCTTTCTGCAATGAAAAAGGCTACCCTTGCCAGTCTTTTTCATTGCAGCTCTACCGACAAGCAGCCGAGACATGGCCTGTGTCCACTTGGACCGAAAAGCTGGTGCGGATACCAAAGGGTCGAAGCACTCAGCCAAGGGAAATATGTACACAAAAAAGGACTTCCAGATGATGTGCTCAACGAAGTTAAAACTGTCTACAGTGATCTGTGCTCTGATGAACTTAAGTGCCTGCATGGAAAGACGCAAAATGCTAATGAGTGTTTCAATGGTCTAATATGGCAGCCGTCACCCAAAGAGGTCTACGTAAGCTTGCCTACAGTAATGTTTGCCTTGCATGATGCTGTGGCACACTTTAATAATGGCAGTGTAAGCACCCTAGATATCCCGAGGCAAGCTGGCATAGAACCAGGGTACTACACGACGAAAGCTTGCATCGCCAGGGATCCCCAGCGCATGCAGAATGCTAAACGCAAGTCAGCGGATGGGACAAAACAGGCCAGGAAGAAAAGACGAGCAGCCACCCGAAGAAAAGGAGACTATAATGCTTCCGCAGAAGGGCCCAGCTATGAATCTGGTGCATTTTAGGCCTGCACGCGAAGATTGTGACACTTTTTACAAGCTCGGAAATCTTTGTTTACGTTTTTCTGAAAATAACAATTTGCTCCAAATGTTGCGACGCAAACTTTCATAACTTATTTCTCAGCGTATACTTTGAACTGAAATTTTGCACAATGATTTACAACATATATATCTGTGCAGTGAACTAGAATAAAAAAAATCCATGGAATATTTTTCAATTCACAGCTGAATTCTCAAACAGGTTCAGTCTAAATTGGCTCTTTTTCCCCATTTTCTTGTTTTTTTTAACATTACTTCCTTGATATTTACTGCATAATATTTATTCTAGTTCACTGCATAGCTCCAGCCATTAGTTACACAAATGTCAAAGCTTTACTGAATAAAGCCACCCATTAGTCACTTATCACAGCTGGCATGGCTAGCACTTTAATGCATTTTTTGACAAAGATTACCTCCCATTAAATAAATATTCAATATTTTGCACTGTAAATGGCTGGGTAAGTTAAATAAGACATGCTTGTTTTAGGAAAAAGTTATTTCAATGCTGGCTGCTCTAAAAAAAAATTTGTTTTTGAGTGGCCTACCACCTTAAAATAATCATATGGTCAATATTATTTTCTTAGCACCTTTGTTATGTGTGGTGGCTACATTGTGAGATTCAAATGAATAGTAACAAGCAATGTTGATGGGTTTCTATTCTTTTTGTCAAGGTGGACATAGGGAGCAATGTTCTGGTAGATCAGAACTTGCTGAACCAACTCGCACTGACAGAGACAACTCCAGAGCCTTTTGTTCAAGGACCTTTATGCGTGGTGTTCACAAAAGAGGAGCGAGCTGGGAAGTCATTGCTTAAAAAAAAAAAAGTCAAACTTACACAAAAATGAGCCAGTGAAGCCAGGGCTGGACCCCTTTCAAGTCCACACAGCAAATGATAAGTGTGCAACTTTTGCATTGACATTTCTTATTCCCTAGTTACATGAAATGTTTCAACAGTATTTAGGCCCGTGGGACTTTATAACCACCAACTGAGGTCATATCAAGGTCAAATGAGAAGGTGCTCCATGATAATTTCGCTACCAGCAAAACCAAACAAACTCTGTAGTACCACAAGATCAATCTAAATATTGAAGTAGATCAACCAGGAATATTCTTTTTACTAATTGTGGAGATTAAATGCTAGCTATGACAGATCTTACTTTATATGTGGTAGATCAAAATTATTATCAAAATGTATTATATTTCGCAGGCAACAAAAGATTTTTAGAATAAGCACCCGCCAAGATTGAACTCACTTAAACAGCTTGGGGTGTTGCACTGAACATACACAGAACTTTGCATGTGCGACACCCTAAGCTGTTTGATGGATCCAAAGTTTTGGGGCCCTTATTGTAGAATTCTCTAATGACATCGTGGCAACTACATTGCTTTTTACATAACTGGCAGTGCCGCTTTGGGAGTGAAGCCATGTCCCTGTTAGCGGCAGCACAGAGCCCTTGGCATGTTCCTTCCCACAGTATTTGCTGCTATCATTCTTTTTTAGATTTCTCTCCCAGCACTAAAGAACAATAAGCGCTTTGTTAATATTGGCCATCAGCTGAGATATCGCAGTCGATGCCATCGTAAGGCTCTCACCACTGCGTGGTTTATTGAACAAGTGTTAAAGTGGTTCAGTCTTATGAGCTCTTGTAAACAGTCCACCGCAATCGACGAGGCCAATCCGAAAAAATATGCAGAAGCAAGATTGTTTCTAGTGGAGTTCTCAGAGATGATTTGGCGAGTGATAATCCATGGCCCAGGCCAAGCTCCATGCTTCAAGTCAGTGCAATGTGGTGTTCTTGTAACCACCACAAGTTCCTTAAAGCTGGAAAAGATCTTCACAAAGCAAAATGGCTAGCTTTCCATATTCATCAGTCGTTTCAGTCAAGACGCTCTAGAGAACCTCTTTTCGATCGCAAGGAGTTGCAATTCAGTGCCTTGAGCACTTGAGTTCAAGAGCACACTGCCCTTAATTGTCCTCTCTTAAAATTTTTTAGTCTGAGCTCGAGAGGAAACTATGCAATAGATGATGGCCCTAATCTATTGGATTTTGCCACCACAAAAGCGGCCCCGAGCACCACCTCAGCTCATGATGAGCACGGCAAGCTGGGGTATGATTCTGGTATACCACTGATGGACCTGAGTGGGTTGGAGGGGGAGTCACTAGGGTACCTGCCAGGCTATGTCTGCAGGTCATGATTAAAAGGTACGAACTCTGTCCAACATGTCATAGTTTTCTCCGCTCAAATGGGATAGAAGAATGCAACACCCTGCTTGACCTCAAGAGAACCCTCTTTTCTGCAGCCTCGCAAACAGGTAAATGAGTTGCTCAAGAGGGCAGAAAGCATCTTAAGGAACATGAGTACATTGTGCTGAAGTGTCCAGTGGACACAAGTATTGATAGGGCACTGTCAGTACTTCCTACCTTCGACATTCCCAGCTGTCATTGGGAGCATTAAATCCAAGCTTTGGACTGCGAGAGTTTGGCGCCCTTTTCACTAAATGGGCAGGAGTGCCGCCAGAGACTGACACTTGAGCGTGGTCTTTGTGCACCACATACTTCTCGGAGTGCAAGTGTCTTTTTCGCGCTCCGTGGAGTCAAATAAACAAACAAGATGGCTGCGTTGTTGAAATATACGACTGGCTGAAACCGTGGAGACGAAAGGCGTAGACAGACCGCTGCTTTTTTTAGTTCATTAGTGCTTAATTCAACAGGTAAAAACAATTTCATTTTAAAACCAAGACAGCAATTAGCGTTCCGGAAGAGGTTTGCACGTGCATCTCACCTGAAAACTAATTCATCTATCCAACGGTAGCGAGCCAAGAGCACAGCAATAGAAAAGTTGTCGAGATGAGGAGACATTCGGACCGCTGCCCCTGTTATAATGCTTAACCCATCGAATAATGAATAAAGATACTTCAATTGCACAGCCGAAACATCAATTGGCATTGAGAAAAAGGTTTGTTATTGCGTTTTGCCTGGAAACGAATTGATCTATCAAATGAGCGTGCCGATAGCTCGGCGACAGAAAAGTTGTTTAAAAGAAAGTCGGGCCACTGCCCTTTTTAAAATGCTTAGCCCAGCCGCAGCGAATAAAGATACCAGATTGGAAAACCGAAACACCAGGTACAATTTATTCATGCTTCTCGCATACACCCCGGCGGCGTGGAAAACCACTCGCCTTGTCCGTGCACCTACGATACCTAGCCGCTCTCGTCGCTCGACAGTCACCTGGCTGCAAATAGTCTCACTTGACAGAAGAAACAGACACTGCTCTTCCAAAGGCCGATGCTGTACTGCCATGGCAAACGTCTTTTACCATGTTTCAATGAATGAATGAAGACGTCAACAAAACTAGACTACAAAAGTTGTCGCCTGGCGTCGCTAGCAGCGTGGTTACCATGGCAACCTCTCAGGCCAAAAATAAAGATCACTATTGCAGGGGTGGAACTCATGAAATGTGCTTGGGAGCAGCCACGGGAGCAGCTAAAACAGCTGTTTTGGAGCAGGTTGGGAGCAGCTAAAACTACACTCTGGAGCAGGCTAGGAGCAGCTCAGATCAGTTTTCATTGCACTCTAGCTTGTGTCTTAGACAAGCACGGGAGCAATTTCAGTTGTGCTTAGCAGCCCAGATAAACATGAGTGGTTAGGGACCTAGGCAGACGGGATAACAGTGTAACAGATGCGAAAACTTGGAACTTTGTGAGCCTTGATATTTTCTGAGTGGCTTTCAGCTGCTCAAAATGCAAACCAGCACCGCTTATCGCACAGTCCACACGTCCTCGACAGAGTGATTTTATGTGCGAACCACGTGACGTGCGTAAGCAACGAACGTGCAGTTGCGCGGAAGAACAGGGAAACAAATTTCGAGTTTCTCATATTGCGCAACTCAATATCGCAACAAAATTCGAGTTTATCCTATTGTGCAACTCAATATCGAAGCAGCAGACTACGATTAACGGAGTTGTCGTATTCGAAGCGATAAGCAGGAGCAAGGTTAACGTACGCCGAGCAGATCTACCGCTCGCGTGAGAGCTGCTGGCCGGCAAGGTTTCGGATCGGACTGCGTTTCAGATCTATCAAATCACGATTTATCTTGCAGGAATACGGTTGCAACTTCTAACGATGAAGTACTCAAAGGAATCTTTTGCTCATTTGTTTTCAACTGACTGACGTCCGGATCCCGGGCTTCGGAGCCTCAGGCAATCTGACGCTTAACGACTCGACCTTACCTCGACCGACTTGTTTAACCGCTTATGGTTGAAGAATAACAATCCAGAGGCAGATGGTGTAGCGCTTGGAATCCGAACCCCGAGTTTTTTTCGCACACTTCCTACTCGGGGTACACAGGGAGAATAAAGAGAAAAAAAGGATTGCAAGGCCGACCAAGCTAAACGCGATCATTGTTGCCAATCGAGTCGATAGAAACCGAAACCAAGACAAAATACAATTTTTTTGGCGCACGTTTTCCAATTTGGTGCATAATGGCGCGAGGTAGTGACTGTGGCGCAGTTTCCGAAACATGGCGCAGGATGGCGCAGACAAATGCATCTGGCGCAAAATGGCGCAAATGGCGCAGCCGTTCCACCCCTGCTATTGGCACTTCTGACGTCATGCATCTAGCTATTTTTGCTTTGTGACGCTACTCTGCCACGCTGCCATGTACAGTGGCTCTAGCCCCAGAGGTGAAACTTTGAATTACCATGCAATTTTTTCCATAAACTTGTATGTGTGATTGCCGGGACTTCCTCCCCATTTCAAACTATGCGAAAACTAAAATAAAGTGACCAAATTACTGAGAGTTTACTGCGTTTGTGTTTGTCAGAAATACTCAAAGCCAGAAAAGCTAAATAGGACTTGAAAGTTAGTGTAATATATGCTGCCCACTTATTTCTCATGTATGGCCAAATAGTCATTCAGTATTCATTAACTTAGCTACTTAAAAGTCATGTGTCGTCCATATTAATAAATGCCTCCACTAAAGTTCTGTTGTTCCTTTTTCAGCTGCACACAGTGGAAGCAGTTGGAGTCCCAATTTTTTTTTTTTAGTTGAAATAAATTACCTTAGGTTTTTGAAATATGGTGTTCAACCTCGTTTTATTATACAAGATTGGCACTTCCGTTCGAAAGAACAGCCGTTTTCAAAAATGTTGAATTTTGGGTATTCTCAAAATGTTATGTAGGTATAATTATCAAATTTTCGTAAATTCAATCTTGTTTGTCAGTGGTTAAGCTGTGAATAGAAGCCTGTAAGGCAGCTTGCTCTATGGAATTTACGGTCGCCCTAGGCTCCTCCTAGGAGCTTAGGATGACCATTCTATTACCTTTGTAGCAGCATCCTAAGGTCCTCCTAGAAGCCAAGAATGACCATTCTATTACCTTTGTAGCAGCATCCTATGGAATTTTGGCTGTGGTCGTCCTACACTCTTCCTAAGAGCCTGCTATAAAAAATATGCTACGGATATCCTGAATTTTTTTCGTAACTTACTAATGTTATCCTAGTTATCACTAGACTCCATATGGTATTAGAACTGCCATAGCCCTAGGCTATGGCAGTGAAGCCTGACCCGATGTCCATGGACCTGATGGTACAGGCTGCCAACCTCTGCGACGCAGCCGTGCAACGCCTGGCCCTAGATGATCGAAGACTCCAAGGGCAAGGTAGTGCCGCAACCCAGAAAAGCACGGGTGGAGCGAGGCGTGAGCTAGTCAGAGCTCGGCGCCTGGCCAGTCGGTCAGCAGTCAGTCAGCAGAGACGGTCAAGGACAGTAAAGTGTGTTTTTTCAGATATCTGCCTTGTTGGTTCTTCTTGCGAGCAAGCAGTGGCACCGAACCCTACAACTGAGACGGCCCGCATGGAGCTAACTGAAGGCTCGCTGAAAATCC
Source organism: Ixodes scapularis (assembly GCF_016920785.2). Classification (NCBI taxonomy): domain Eukaryota; kingdom Metazoa; phylum Arthropoda; class Arachnida; order Ixodida; family Ixodidae; genus Ixodes; species Ixodes scapularis. The sequence goes on along the minus strand of NW_024609881.1, from coordinate 47,527,600 downwards.
CCATACAAACCAGATCTTCTTAAATACCTAAAAAAAGTCGGCTACGATCTCTTGTTCACAGAGGTTCAGAAATAGCACTATCTTAAACCCCAGAGCTAAAAGTTTGCACAGAAAGAGATGTGGTTTTGAAGGGTAAATATTTATTCACTCTAATATTCCGCTAAACACAGAAAACTTAATCGGAGAGTCACCGCTAGACTCTTCTTCACAGCCCTCCAGCACTAGAATATAACCTTCAATCTTAATCTTGTGAGCCTCGAGTGTGCATGCGCAGCCCAATTCCAGCAAAGTTAAATGAGGACGTGCTGGAGGTAGGCCGCTCAGAAGGGACGCGCTGCCATTCTTACTTTGTCAGCAGGGTTTTAGCGAGGGGAGGGACTTATGGGGTTGCGGGTACAGCTCTGCTCTGTCGTCTTTCTTAATCGCTCGTTTATGCTTGCTTTACCACTTGTTTGCAGACGATTAGCTGGTGTATACTTGTGTAGCTCTCACGGCCCCACGAAAACAAGGACCGAATGTAGAGAAATATAATGGCGGCACATCAGGGGGTTGCTGTCATTATATTTGGTCGAGCCGCATAATAAGAGTTGAACGTCCTCCGAATGAACAGTAGGAATTCAGACATCAGACTGATCGGATGCATTTACATATTGTTGAAAGCACCTTACAAGCCAGGGCGACTTCAACATGCAAAGTGTGACTAATGCGTCATAGTCAAAGAGAGAGTAACTGAACCATCGGGTAGTTGCCCATGCCTGACTGAGGGCTTGATCCCGAAAGCTTACTAGGTTAAACCTTTTTTGTTTCAACAAAATATTTAAAAGAAAGAACAATAGACTCGCAAAATTTTGTCAGTTTTTAAACGCTTCTCTTAATTCTAATATGAATATTCACAGGCAACCCACGGGAATGGAAGGCTCTAACTGTACATTGAATTTCAGTGTCACATCCTTTGCTTTCTTTTGTACTGAGAGAGCATATGTTTACTCGCGTCACATTGTAATTCACGTTTTGTGTAGGGGCTGTCAAACTCCTAATTACCGATGCCACAGGCAAGGGTGTGACAAAAAATCTAGCCGAGTCGCTGAGGAATGCACCGGTACGTGTGGAGCAATGGTAAAGATAATCACAATGTTTTTGTTAGAGTACTAACCATCACGCCTCTTGCAGACTTGATGACGAGCTATAGTACAAATATTTTGGTCATTCAGAGCTTCAAAACATCACAGGCATGTCATTGTTTTATGGCTTAGAACGAGGTTTCCTGAACTTGCATCATACATATAGATCATTAACTGTATTACAGAAAGTTTTGGTTGTTTCTTTAAGGTCTCTAGAGAGCAAATAACCTGAAGATGCAGAAAATGCTGAGATTTGCTTTTCGGTATTTTCTATCTACATTATGTCCTCTGGAATGATAGGAATCACAATCAGAGGTGATTTGGAAGCATTCGTAAGACGTAGAAAATTCCGAAAGGCGAAGCAGAGTGGTGCGGTGCTTAGCATACCCTGCTTCGATTCTGGCCTTGTCGTTATTTATTTGTTTCTCTGTCGACATTCTTGTGTATTTTCCTCGGAGTCAGCACAACACTAGTCGACGTTCAGCCGACAACCGACGAAGTGGTGCCAGAAGGTCAGGCCCTCAACTATGAGGTTGCGGGCTGCAGACAAAACTTTATAGAGACATCCTGGCACAACAGGAAGAAAATGTAAAGCTAGAACGGCAATGCCTCCTTGCAAAAGTGAAGGCGTCAGAAGAGGAGGCGAGTGCGGCAGGGGCAGCCTGTGAGGCTGCCGAAGAAATAAAAAAAACAGCCATTTACTTTAGGGAACAAGGCAAAAAAAGGTTCACGTTACTTGGGCAGGTTGACCCACAACAAGCACCCCAGAAGGAGGGGGGGGGGGGTTAAAATGCAATGAACATTTTTTTCTGGTTAGTGCTTTTTTAGGTCCTTCAACTGCATTATTTAGTCTGGCATCATGCAAAACTAAAGAAATTATGGCTTTATGAAGAGGATGCAATGACCTTTACGCACTCGGCCAAGTAAAGGCAAACGTCATCCGCACCAACCCAACTTCTTTGGCAAAATGCTCAGCATTTAAGCTTACAAAAAATTAAGATAATCACAAAAGAGGCAGCATTTAGATACGAGGGCTCTAGTATTATTTTAAATGAAGCATTCTTCTTGTACATTTTTTTAGGACCCAGATGAACTTCGACCATACCCAACAATGGGCTATGGCAACATCTACGAGGCATCGTCATTCATCGTCGCAGTGGGTGAACTTCATGGCAAGGAGGACACACCGCTGGTTGCGATCAGCATCATGATTGCCATGTATTGGGCATTTAACATGGAGTTCAATCCCAGAGCCTCCAAGACATTGTATCTACCGTCACATGTGATTGGAGTTGATTGTGGCCTTACAGCCAGCCCTCTGGAGTGGGTGGCCAAAGGTAGTATTTGTAGCTAGGCTTCAACACTGGCAGCTTTCCATTTTTTTCAATCTCAAAATTATCATTTCATTATTTGCTTTAATATTTTATTTGATTATTTCAAAATCTCTGGATGTCCCAAAAGAAGTAATTTTTTTGTGTTTTTCACATAATATGTGCAATGTTTTTGTTTTGTTTAGCATTCAAACTTCTGAATGGATTGAACTAGTGACATGCCTCCACTGCATGCTGCAATAGAACTCAAGCTCATGGTTATACTTTCGTCTCTTTTTAGATGTATTTAACAGCAGTTCTAAAATGAAGGTGTGCTGGACTTGAACTGCATTATTTTCTTCATGACATCACAAGTGTACTGAAAGAAACCAGCGAACCAGCAGATGGGGCCCATATGGTGCACCCTAGAGCATCTTTAAGGGTACAGCTTTTTGTCCTACGAGACAAAAGGCAAAGGCTCAAATATTCGTCCCCAGGGGCTATAATGTCCTCCATAAAGACCAAGGCTCTAGGGTTGGCAATGTTGCAGTTGTGGTCAGATACCATCCATGTTTTCTTGTAGATTGTAGCAATGACACCGAAATTATCTGGGCAAAGATTTGTTGTTCATGTATTTCAGTCTTGATGGGTGCATTTTACCGTCCACCTAACGGCAATGTTTCCTCCTTGGGGGCCATACAGGATTTTATTTCTGAATCACCTGCAAGCACTCACATGGTGCTTGCAGGTGATTTTAACTTGCCACACATCAACTGAAACTACATGCAAACTCTACTGGATTGTCAACAATCTCACTTATTAATTGATATTATCTTTTCATGAAACCTTACTTAAGTTGTCCATAGTCCTACACAATCTATTAATGCCTGTGAGAGTCTACTCGACTTGGTCTTCTTTTCCTCCAAGATCGCTCAGCAGGACATCTGCTGCGAAATACTTGAAGGTGTTTTTGATCACTCTCTGGCTTCCTGCACTCTTACCTTAGCCTATAAGCCATCTGCTACATGCGATGTTAAGCAATTTCGTAATTTCAATCATGCATTCTGGCATTCTGGATACTACAGAGGAAAGCTTTTCTCAATTTTAGGTTATGTTTAAAACTGCTAACTGTTCAAAGAATAATTCGCAGTTGCGGTTTAGATATACAGTAGAATATTGCATCTAAAGACATGTTCTGTTGCGTGTGAAGAGGTGTAAAAGCACAACCCATGGATCACACATTACATTCTTTATTTGAAACGCAGCCAATGCGAGCTCACAAATTTGGTAATGTACATAATACTTATGCAATATCCTATCTGCATACTACTGTCATCAAGACCACACTACTGTCATCAACACCATCAAACGCATATTCATCGACAGAACTGAAGGGCTCAAGTTTACGCACCACGCCCCAACCAACAGCACCCTCCAATTTTTAGACCTTCGGCTCACCTTCAAAAGTAACCATCTACGCTGGATGTACTCGTAAAGGTCGCAAAAAAGAATTTTCCAGTTCGATTCGGCTCACACAAACTTGTAAAAAGAGGAACTGTTTTTGATTGTTTTAGCCCGGCCTAAACGAGTCCTGTTTTCATTCAGCAGCGGAGAGCTTTGATGTGCAAGCATTACAGCTCAAAGCTTCCCGTTTCCCTATTTCCATCCTATCAGATGTGGCTTAATGCATGATCAAATCTAACCGACCAAGGGCGTGTAGAGAGAAACTACACCAACCTGCAGTCGTCCCATACATGCATCACATCTCCCGCAGCTTCAAGAGAGCCGCATCCATGTATAATGTCCGGGTGGTGCTATTTGCTACAGACAAGGTAAGACGACTCTGCCCCAAAATAAACTTGCAGTGCCACAAGGCAGACAATTGCAGCATTAGACATGCCCACAAGTACATGAACTGTGACTGTGGAGTTGTGTATGAGATACCTTCCTCATTTGGAAAAGTGTAAGTGGGCCAGACCGGACGATGCGTCAACATCAGGCTCAGGGATCATGAACTTTCTCCAAAATTCTCACAGTCAAGTTACCTAGCCTTACATGTCAGGGACTCTAGGTGCACCCCGCTGTTTTTTAGCGCAGGGATTCTTTGGTGGTCCCACAACAAAAGAACTAGAGAAATCTATGAAGCCCAGGCCATCGCAGCAAGAAGCGAATCCAGCACAAGCGCACCATCCGTAAACTTGTCACCCAAGGAACTACAATACCTCCCCATTTCCTAAAATATTTTTCTTCTTTACCTTTCGTTTTCAATCTTTAAAATAGTTTATCTTTATTATTTTTATCATTTTTTGTTGTTATTTTAATTTTGTTTTCTTTGTTTGCTGTTCAAACTAGTTTTGAATCATTTTCTACTTGCAGAAAAGCCGTAGAAGAACTTCATGGCTGGAACGCAGCGGCTGTATGGGGACACTGCATGAGCTTCAACATCCACCAGCTATTGCACCTGCCGGAGGTGGCTCGTCACTTCGGTCCACTCTGGGGCCACTCGTCATTCGTCTTCGAGGGAGGCAACGGTAGGCTTGTTAAGCTTATGACTGGTGCCAGTGGTGTCCCTCTGCAGATTGTCGAGAGGGTTGTCAAGCAACAGCAGCTCAAGTCTTTTCTTGCGTCCCCACTGGTGTCTGACAGCGTTACACGTCTCTGTCGAGACATGCTAGGATACGCAAAGCTTGAGAATGCTCTTCATGTGGACGATGTTTGCCTGCTTGGATATCCATGCCAGATAACAACTCCTCAGGAGGTGAAGTCTGCTCTTATGGGACAGGTCTGCCCTGAGATGGCAATGGTGTATAACAAACTAGCCTACAAGGGGCACATTTTGCACAGCACGTCGTACAAGACAGCCACTAGGTCTAACTCCTCTGTTGTAGAGTGTGATGAGGATGGCAGGTAATTTGTCATCACAAACATTATTTCGGTGAGCAAGAGGGCATTTTCGCTCTGCAAGAAAGTTGTGCTTGCAGAAAGTGGTGACTTTCCCTGTGCACATCAAAGAGTGCTTTGTTTCGATGGTCCCAGCAATGTCTTGTGGAGCCATGCAATGTGAAGGCGCCGTGTCTTTTTATGAGGTTTGAAAATCCATCCGCCAGCTACATTTGTACGCTGCCAAATGAAATTGAGCGCGACTAAACTGAAGGGCAGCTCCCGCATCCATTTGGACATCCTGTATTTACACAAATTTAATGCTTCCCTTTAAATATGATCATACTTTTATGGTATACTGATTGTTAATATACCGAATTCCATATTACAAGTGCTTATTCGTCTCGGGGCAATAGGGTAGCATACTTAGGGAAGCACTGCTCTACGCAGTGTTCGATGATTTGCCTCGAGATCGCATGTCCACGCCAGCAAATGAAGTATTACCTTGGAACATATATTCCTTCGAAAAATAGAGTCCACTTCGACATGTAGTTTGCTCAAGTTATTTGTAATTACAAAAAGGTTTCCCTCTGGATCTTGCATTGTAGTCACAAACAGCAAAGTGGAGAGACAGCACTTCTTTAACGCATGAGCGTTTGTTTACAAGTTGCAGTGTTTGCAAAAATCTACGTTGTGTTGTGGTAAATAACAAATCTGAAATGTTTATAAGTTTTTCTGTGCAGTAGGACGTATATGTTAATTCTGTGTAGAACAGTATCTTAAATGAACCCCATGTTTTTGTATGCACTGTGATTCTTGCCTGCATGTGTGACTTGTTCCAGTTGAGAAAATTGTCTGAGTATCACCACAAGATGTGTGAAGCAGAAAAAGTATAATTATAAAGTTCACATCCTGCACTTGTAGCAGAACATGCCATGTAAGCAGATGATGTTTCAGTTCATGCTACTTCTGTGTAAAAAAACTTGTGCCAATTGATTTTTGAATTTGTGTACCATGATGAAGAATGCTATGCTAGCTGTATATATGTTAATACATGTTGATAAATTTTTTATTGCACCATTAACTATATCTATACCAAACAGAAATCTGTTTGGTTTCCTCCTTGAATCTGCTCCTTTTTATAGTTGTATGCACAATATGTTATTTATTTTTTTTATTTAGGGTACAAAATAAAGTGCATGCAGATGTGCCAACCACTTTTTCGAGTTGGCTGGGACGTTCCTTTTATATGCCGCACTCCATAATAACTAGGTGTTATTTCCGGACATAAAACAAAAGAATTTGTAAGTGCAATTTTTATACCTCTAAAGGTTGTATGTAACCATTATATTTTTTGCAGGCAAATAATTTGCGAAGATTACAAATTTGGAAGTATATATTTTTTGCTGCTAAATCTTGCATGAATTTTTAATTAAATTTTGTGAATGTCGTATAGTACCCAGTTTGCTAAATGTGCCTCTGGCATCTTTCTGTCCAGTGTGCTCAAACAGAAATTTGCAATCCTGGTACAGCTATCAGATTAAGCCCGACTTACTCAAATTGTATGGTCTGTTTGTTTCACAGTTTGATCTGTGTTTGCATGCAATCTGGGTCTTATGCTCCGGGTAAGATTCCGAGTAAAAATGCAGATTGTGCAAACTGTTTCTTTTCTGTCCTGGTATATTTCTCGGTATACACCAACTCATGTTTACAAACCGGAGCGCCCCTAGCGGATGCTACCGGCGCCGCGCATGCGCGATGGAGTGTGGGCAAGAAGCTCGCCGTCGCCCATAAACAAACCATTGAAATGCGATGTTTTCGGCGTCGGTGTGAGTCCCCCTGCCCTTTTTCACGTTCAGATTGTTAATTCTATGCCTTCCTGGCAATGTCTGACTACTTGAGTGGCCTCAGCGAAGTTACCGAGGCTCGTTACACCGCAAAATTTCGCTTGAATAATGTAACATGCGCCGATTCATTCCGCGTGGACGCCGCTGAATGTACGCTAAAGCCTGATTTGCATGATGAGATTTCGCTCGCAATGTTCAGTCGCGACGCCGCTCGGGCTGCAAAAGCATGAGCCGTAGCTGATATGGTCGACGTCGATACTGAAAATAGCAAGCAGAATCGGGCCAAGTGAATGAGCAGAAACGTTTGAAAGAGCAGACGACAGTTCGAACGATCAGGCGGCCGCTTGAACTTGAAGGTGCACTGAACGTAGCCCGCAGTTGGTCTGTACAACTTGGCGGTTTTACGGCGTTCATGTTGGAACAAAACAAATAAATCTGACGACCACAAGTATCCGTGAATTCAGCCCAAAGTGCTTCCCGCCCAAGCAATCGTGGTCCGACGGCATCTGGTTTTGCTTTTTCACGGCACATTTTCACGTCCTCGGACGAACCGAGCGAATGAAAGCTGACCTTCAAACTTTTCTCAACTCTTTTGGTACAGCCCCATTCATGCCGTTTTGACGAGAAGGCAGGCTTTTGTCTGGTTCCTTTCAAAACAACGCAGGAATACATGTCTCACATGGGGACATCCGCCCACAGCCCCAGACCGGAAGTGCGTCCGACACGCCACCATCGCGCCGTGACATAACAGAGATGAGTTGCTGTATAGACCCAGACTGTTCAACCGTTTCTTGCAAGATCAGTATGTTTAATGGTTTATGCAAACCATTTTTTTTCTATCCTGGTATATTTCATGGTACGGACTGTGCAGACTGCAGCTCCATGCAGCTAATTTTGAAAGATTTCACGTTACACATTCTTTGCCGCTGCTTCCGTGTGAGCATTCCCTTCAAGGAAACGGGAGTAGAACACTTCCACCGCTTCGTGGTTATTTTGGGTGGAACCTCGGGCCCGTGTTTGGATGACGACCCGTGGTCTGAGCTAGCACAGCAATGCTTTCTCGTTGCACTCCAAAGGCTGTTCAAAAAGGGCACTTAAATTAAGCTCCGCTTCGTCACACACAAACTCCTGGTAGCAGTAACCGTTGCTCTCCCGGAACATTCGAAAGAGATGTCCGAGGTTTTCAGTAGAGGTTTTTTCACCCAGCAGTCCACTTGACCCTTCGACAATCTTTTCTATGAGACGACGAAGAACTTCGCCAACAAGCGCATCAACATCTTCACCTGCCTTTCGATTCACTGAGCCATTCAACAGTTCCTTCTTTGATTCAAATTTCTTCGAAGGTGAACCCATGAACCCTCCGGGTTGGTTACATTTTAGAAAATTCTTGCAGTCCACGCTGACGACTTTGCCCTCCTGAATCTCAGTTAAAACGCTTATGCCAGTTGGCTGGCCAACTCAGTTGGCTGGTTTTAGAATCTTCCCCATGTTCATACAGCGCCAGTAGGAGTCGCCTCATCTCCCTTTCGTCATCGCTTGTGATGTTCCCGTCGGGGATTTCACTGTCCTCCTTAGAGTCACTGGCACTCGGCTCGCGGTCTGCAATTTTTTCTGCAACCCTATATACTGCGGGAGAGGACGAGACCCTTAATCAGTCTAGACCGAGTCTATACTTTGCAAAGAGCTTTATAGAAATTTATAAATTCTAGCATATAGGTTTAATATATTTTGAATCGTATAACGCGAGAGATCATGAGGAGGCACCCTGCAAGACCAAAGTAAACAAACATGTCGTCTTCAAGAAGAGAGCCAGAGCTTGCCTCGTTGAGAACGACAAGGAGCTACAGACAGAAACAGCAGTGAGTGACACTCTCTTTCTCTCTGAAGAACCTGAAACCCAAGCATGTAAGGATAATCATATTGACTTGCGGGTGTCCGAAGACCTAGGTGTATCGGCTGCGACTGACTCAGAATGAAGCCCAGCCAGCGAATGAAGCCCAGCCAGCGACTTCATTCAAGTGGCAAATGGTTGCGGCTTTGAGTAAATCTCTCGGTGACTTCCCCTCTGCAACTTGCGTTGAAGAAAGCAAAGGCGCCGACGACCTTCAGCCCCAGAGACTTGTGAAAGGAAGTGAACTGTGTGCTTTCCCTGGACACTCCAGCACTTCTGAAGCCAACAAACGTGTGCTGATGGGGTGAGTCTGCAGGTGGGTGATGCAGCCTCCGCATGTTCCAACTCACACACCTCAGGTGCCATCACTGTTAATCTTCTCGATTTAGAACTTGTTGTCTCGAAAAGTGTGCATGAAACAACTTTGAAAAAGAACTTGATGTGAAATTCCTGGACTCCTCCTGGTAACTACAACTATCCAGCCACAACAAAATGAAATTTCAGGTTCAAACCTCACAGGGTGGCTAGTTACATGTGGCTCACTTCTTCAGAGCACTTAGAAGGAGCGCTATGCAAGTATTGTGAAGTGTATGCGCATAACATTTTCTAGCCCCTGTTGAAAGTTTCCACTTCATTTTTCTGGTGCATGCTGCATACCCTTTCTGTGTTATTTTCCACTGTGAGAAATAAGGCTGGTAAATGCCTGCTATTCAAGCGTTTCTGCTCGACGTTCACGGGAAACAAAGGAGGGGAAGGATGTCGAAGGGACCTCAAAGCGATTTTGCAGACAATGGCAACTGTTCTGCCCCTCCCAGAGATAATCCGCACAGAGCCCTTCTCAGTCATAACCAAAAAAAGTTTTCCAAAAAAGTTTGGAGTCCCCGAGGAGCAAAGTCCCCCACCCCATTTCTCAATAGTACTACAAAAAGAGTACTACTGAGAAAAGGGATGGGAGACTTTGTGTGAGGGGATAGTAGAAGGATAAAGAGGTGTTTAAGTGAGTTTCTCAAAGTGGAGAAATGCACTTAAGTCAAAGTTACAACACAATCACACTAACACTAAACCAACCCCTCATCAAAATGCATGTCACAATAAAAGTGTCTTCTTGACGCAAAAATAAACACTCACCACTTCAACAAAACCAACCAGAGGACCAGTCACATTTATTTACACTATGTACACCGGAGTAATAGGCACACAAAACAGTTATTTACATCAAAGCCGGAAGAATGTACAACTGTCACAAAACACTAGACACTCAAAGACTGGTCCCCCATTCAACAACTTCAACAAATACAACACAGACAAAAGAACAAGTGAAACAAAAAGTTGGCCAATACTACCAATGAACTTTATGGTAGAACGCGTGTGTACCTTACTCTCCAACTAGGTTTCGTGGAGGGACCACTGAGCAGGAGTCTCGCTGCCTTACTATCACCTGGTCTTTGGTGTAGGTGCTCTTTTGGTGGCCACTCACCTTTGTCCACATGGGAAGTCCTCAAAAAGAGGGCCAATACTGTCAATGGACTTTATGACAGGCTTTATAGCTAGCATGCTCATCTCCGAAGAGGACCTTACTCTCCAGGCGGTATTTGTGGAGGGACCACTAAGCAGGTGTCTCGCTGCCATACTACTACAAGGGCTTTAGTAGTAGGTACTCATTTAGGTGGAGCACTCACCCTCGCCCCGTACCAGACCACAAGGAGCAGAAGCGTTTAGTCCTAAGAAGGACTATTTTCTGGTCTGGTACTGGACGGCGGCGGCGTTGACGACGTCAGCGATGGCCGGGGTCAGGGACACCACCTTCCTCTCCTGGTCCACCGAGAGCCAGCCCTCCTCCACCAGCCTCAACACCCGCTGGCGCTGCGTCACGTAGTCGCTGTCCATGGCAGCACGTGCGAAGCCCTCCAGAGACGATCTTTGTTTCTGGAGATCCCACTTGGGATAGTCGAGGTTGATGACCAGGCTAACCTGGTGCTGGAAGAGGAGGTACGCTGACAGCAGCGCCTCCGTCACGCCCTCAACGCCTCTCGGGATCAGGGAAGGGAAGGCCGAGAACATCAAGGCTCTCGGGGAGCCTGCCACCATGTTGGTCATGGTGGAGTGCCGCACAGGGCCCAGCTCGATGATCTTGAGGACATCCATCGCCATGCCCGGGAAGGCAGCAATCACCCTTGGAAGGGTGATGGCGGCCGAGTCGACCGGCTTCGACTGAATGCCGAAGTGCTTGACGAGGATGTCAAAGTTGGCCCTGTTGGCCTCTTTCATCCCCTTTCTCACCTTGTCGAGATTGGCCCCACGCATGAGGTCAATCACGACTAGCGTGAGGCGGTCCATGAAGGCCCCGGCCTTCGCTCCCTCCTGTCTGTGGAGGGCACTGACCCCAGCTCTTTTCATCTGCTGGGCTATCAGACGGGCGTCGAAACCCTGATATTCGTAGGCTGACTTCAACTCAGCCACGATGTCCTCGGAGACTGTAAAGTCCCCCAGCTCCCGAAGGACGGTGCCCCATGTCTCGGCCCCCTCCTCGTCCCTCTCCTCCGCTGCGCTGATGCCAAGGGCATGGCATGCCTTTTCCACGATCTGTTTGAGCGCTTCTGTGCACTCTGGGGCCTGCCTCAGCCGCCGGGCGTACACAGCCTCGGCGCTGGGACCCGCCTCTTGCTGGGCGGCGGCCAGCTCTTAAGCCCTTGCTTCTGCCATGAAGGGCTGTCTGGGAGCGGCTCTCTTGGCCTCCTCCCTCTTTGCTTGCTCTCTTTCGAGAGCCTTCTTCACCTCCTTTCTCTTCTCCTCCTCCTTCTTCTTCTCTTCTTTCTTCTTCTCCTCCTCTTCTCTCCTTCTTTTCTTCTTCTTCCTTCTTCTCTTCTCTCTTCTTCTCCTCGTCCTCTCTTTTCTTCCTCTTTTCTTCCTCCTTTCTCCTCTTTTCTTCCTTCTTCTCCTCCTCTTCTCTTGCTAGTTCTCTAGCCCTCTCTTCTTTGGCTTGGCTTTCAAGCTCCTCCCACTTTTCGGAGGCCTCTTTAGTGGCCTCCTTGGCCTTCTGCTCTCCTAACTCTTCTGGGACCCCAGGCCTACTGCTGGGGCCGGCTTCTCCTTGACTGGGCTCTGACGGCCGAGAAGGTCTCTGTGGACCTGGCTTCGAGAGGAGAGCTGGGGTTCTAGAGGTCCACTTTTGTCCCTCACGGACCTCATTGACCTCACCACGTGCTTTTACAGCCTTTAGCCAGCTGTCAAAACTCTGGTTCAGCCACTGTTCAAGCTTGACAATTCGAGAGGCCCCTTTCCCCGTTAGTGACTGATACTTCCGCCGAAGTGACTCCTTGGCGGCTTCAGCTCCCCTGGTGTCACCCTTTTGTTGCAAAAAGTCTGCTTTAGAAACTTCGTCTCTCCAAGTTTCAGACAAGCTGGACTTTGCCATGCATTTGTTCTGTCGCGAGCGTACCCAACAAAAATATAGTTTTTTGTTTTGTTTCTTTTTTTAATTTGGTACAATGTTTTCGGGAAAACATATACACCATGAAACAAAATACAGTGGAAAAAGACGAGAATTTAGCCGAAAAGTCGTCGATAGGTGCAGCCTCCACCTAAGCGGGCTGCACCTATCGAAATCACAGTCCACTCGGTTAGGGTTAGCAGGGATGCCGGTGAGAGTTGTGGAGACGCTCTCCCCGGCCCCCCGTTCCCCGTGACCTCGCGACTTTCCACCGCCGTCCTGTCGGGCGTTCCCACGTTTCCCGTGACCTTCCCGCTTCCCGCCGCCGTCCTGTCGTAGAATGTCCGAGCCCTCCGGGAGGAACGGGGCAAGCGCTCCCTCACCCAGCGCTTAAGCCGGAGGGTCGGCTCGCGGCAAGGTTCCCGATTGGACGGTTGGAAGGACAAAGCCAGGAAATTTTTAAAAGGGGAGGCGAGACAAAGGGTGGCCTTTCTTGCTGCTGACTTGGGGATCAACAAGTCACAGAGGCGAGCTCGGACGGCGAGGGACGCTGGCGCAGGGAGTGCGGGCACTACGTCGAGTGGCGAACTCGACAAACGGACCAGACAGCAACCCTAGACGACGACGTCCCCATGACTCAATGTGGACGACCACCGCTGGGACTCGGAGAAGCTGCATCGGCAGCGGACTCTACCTCGGCCTTGCTGATGACCGTCCCGCGATCCCGAAACACCCCAGGCAATAAGTGAGGGAATAAACCCTTTTGCCGAGAGCAAAGTATTTCTGTGTCATGTTCATGTACGAACATGGTCTGCGGGAATCGGAGCTGGAAGCCCGCAGAGTCTAGCCTCAAACCCAGTGACTGGGCTCGAAAACGGTTTGTGGCCCCTGCGGTTGAGTTTCTTGGAAAGGTGTATATACCTACAGATTGGGGGGGGGGAGAGTAATTTGAATAATACATTAATTTATACATGCTTTTTGCAGCTCCCGCAGGGTTTGTATAGATGCATTTTTGTTTTTTGTCTAGAGACTAATATCTTAATTATCTCTTATCTGCAGGTTGACCTGGGTGGGGGAATTATTGTTCCCCGGGAGAAAATTCAACCAATCATCACCACCGACAAAATGACAGACTCTAGGTTTTTGCAAATACGCATGCGAATGTTGTACAAGAGGGGGAGCTGGTCAAGCGCTGCGTAACAGGCTTATAGAGCAGAAGGTTCTCCAGGGAAGGCAGGGAGGCAAACTTTAGACATCGCACCAACAAAAAATGGCGGCTCTGAGAAGTGAGCACAACTATTGACATAACTTTCTTGACCGAACATAGACCAGTACTTTATAAAACTGAAAACAAGGGATTTTTGGACCAATTTTATGCTAGATTGTTAATCAACATGAATGGAATTAAACCTATGCAGAAATAACAGCAGCTTGTGACCTGTTTTATATCTTTAAATCATAACACTGTTTCTTCTATTAAAATTATTTGATTTAATGTCACTTACTGCATTCCCGTCCAGCCGTAAATGTGCTTAAATACAAGGCTGATGTTGTGGCCACATACTATTTTTTCTGAATTTCGCATTTTGTGGGCCCCTCCAGAAAATTACGAATGAAAAACAAAAATCTGTGATAACGAACTTTTATGGTTACTGTAAACGACTTAATTTTCGTCAAGACCTAATCTCCGCGAATTTCGCAAATTTCCTACAATTTTGAAAAAATAGGTCTCGCAAACAATTCCGGTAAAATGTAACCAGATTAGAATCTATATCGAGATCCCACCGTGTCACGAAAATTAGAATTTGTGAATTATTACAAAACTTCAGCTTTGACCAAAATCGCGAAATGCTGGGCCTGCGAAAAATAAGTCGTTTACAACATCTATAGGACAATGTTATGAGCAGCAAACCAGAAAAACTCCTTTCTTTATCCTCAAGTTGTGAGTGAAGAAAAAGAAAAATGTGCTACTGTAGACAGCAGTCAGCATATAACTCGCCACTCTGTAGCAGACAACAGAAAGTGTTCCTGTTCTACTCGTCTGTGCAAGGGCACATGGGGACAGAGCTGCAACAGGGTGCACAGCCATGTGGCAGCACTGTCCCTGTGTGTCCTTGATTCAGGGGTGGAACTCATGAAATATACTTGGGAGCAGCCACGGGAGCAGCTGAAACAGCTGTTTTGGAGCAAGTTGGGAGCAGCTACAACTACGTTCTGGAGCAGGCTAGGAGCAGCTCAGATCAGTTTTCATTCCACTTCAACTTGTGTCTTAGACAAGCACGGAAGCAATTTCAATTGTGTTTTGCAGCGCAGATGAATATGAGTGGTTAGGGACCTAGGTAGATGGGATAGTAGTGTAGCAGATGCGAAAACTTGAAACTTTGTGAGCCTAAATGAGAATCAAAAAGCAAGTACCGTATGTTTCTGAAGATAGCGTCCTTGATGTTTTCTGAGAGGCTTTCAGCTGCTCAAAATGCAAACCAGCACTGCTTATCGCGGAGCCCACACGTGCTCGATATATTAATTATATGTGCGAACCACGTGACATGCGCAAGCAACGGACGTGCAGTTGCGCGGAGGAACAGGGCAACAAATTTCCAGTTTATCCTATTGTGCAACTAAATATCGAAGCGGCAGACTACGATTAGCGGAGTTATGGTATTTGAAGCGATAAGCAGGAGCAAGGTTAAAGTACGCCGAGCAGACCTACCGCTCGCGTGAGAGCTGCTGGCCGGCAAGGTTTCGAATCGGACCGCGTTTCACTGCTATCAAATCACGATTTATCTTGCGAGAATGCGGTTCCAACTTCTAACGATGAAGAACTAAAAAAGAATATTTTGCTCATTTGTTTTCAAATGGCTGACGTCTGAATCCCGGGCCGCAGAGCCTCAGGCAATCTGACGCTTAACGACTCGACCTCACCTCGGCCGGCTTGCTTAACCGCTGATGGTTGAAGAATAACAATCCAGTCGCAGGTGTAGTCGCAGGTGTAGTCGCAGGTGTAGGTGTAGCGCTTGGAATCCGAGTTTTTTCGCGCGCTTCCGACTCACGATACACAGGAAGAATAAACAGAACAAAGAATTGCAAGGCCGATAAAGCTAAACGCTCATTGTTGCCAATCGAGTCGATAAAAACCGAAACCAAGACAAAATACTTTTTTTTTTGTGCGAGTTTTGCGATTTGGCGCATAATGGCGCGAGGTATTGGCTGTGGCGCAGATTCTGCAACATGGCGCATGGATGGCGCAGACAAGTGCGTCTGGCGCAAAATGGCGCAAATTGCGCAGCCGTACCACCCCTGTTGATTACTACAGCATAGTGGTATCCAGATTTCTCCGCTGGTGGAGGAGCCTTCCAGACAAAGAGAACACGCGAGATTGTGAGCGCTTAAATTTAAGAAGCCATTTTGGGTGCAGTGTGCAGTTAGTCATTAACTGATTTTAAGTTTAGGGAAGCTCCCTAGCAGATATACTATTTTTTGAACACTGAAGTATACCTGAGAATAGCAGAGAAAGATGACATGGTCAGTTTCTGGTATACCACTATGCTCAACATTTGTCGAGCGGCCTGCACCTGATGATTGCATTTTGACCACCTCCTCTGGTGAATCTTTTGTAGATGCCTATGTCATGTACATGATATCAAAGAACAAGGACATTCAAGAAAGCAGTCTCAGCTAGGACAGCACTCGTCCACGAGTACAGTGCGAGCATACTACAAGACAATGGCGCAAAAGAGAAGTGATACCTGACGCTCCCTGTTTGCTTCACCCCCCCCCCCCTTCCCGAACGAATGAACTCCCCGCAAATAAACTTTTGATCCCTCCTCACCTGCATATAGTTACCTTTTGCATGATTAAGCACACTAATTTCTTGTTTCGTCATGTTGCTATAAAACAAATGAGCATGCAGATTAAAAAATATTTAAAAACTAATGACAGTACATGATTTAGAAAGTTATATGATATTCATAAATTCTTCTATGTATATTGAACAAAAAAAACGCAAGATTATTTTCATATGAAAGCCTACATCATATGAATTCTTATATTAAAAAATGTCCAATAATAATACCAAAAAAAATTCATACGATTTTGTTTTTTCAGTGGGGCTTCAGCTGCTCTTTCCATCTGTAGCTTCAGAAAGCCGCCGTTGAAGCCCTGCTCACGACGGGCCATTCGGTGCTTTTCCATCGACCCGAATGGCCTATGGCCTGGAAATGCTTCTCAAGAGCCTTCCTGGCTTCTACCGTCCGCTCGCTTAACTGGTGGGCTCTTGTGGGTATCTTGAGCTCCCATTGGGTACCTTTCTTGGGTACATCTTAACCATGCTCAGTCGGCGGGTGGGTTCCCACTCTGAGCCAACCACATTGAAAGTCAGCTCCCCCAGACGACATGTGGTTGAGCGTGTAGTGCCCGACCCGTTGCTCATTAGCTCGGAAAACCTGAACCACCCTCTGCCGACGGCAGCTTGGGATGGCAATCGGCTGACAAATCCTCATTCTTATAAGGTGCCCCTGACCAAGGTGTTGATGTGCGTTTGCATGTGCATCGCCAACTTCCAGCCTCATTTGTTGCGGTTGGTTATCGAGGTAAAGCTGCACAGCCTTAGAGATAGCAGCCAGCTTGCCCCTGGGGATATGACAGTTACTTCCCGCCTCCCGACGTCTGTGACCACCAGGTCACTGTTGGCCGCAATGTAGATATGCTTCCCGCAACCTTCAATGACAATTATTTTGATAGATTTTCGAAGAGAACCTCAGAAAAGCCTATGATGATGGGATCCTCTTCAGATATTCTGACCGGGCCCCGTTAATCCACTGCACCGTCCCTCCTCCACAAAGTTGGCTCCCAACCCCAGATAGACGGAGGCCACAATAATCGTTGTTTGATCATGCCTAATTCTTACACATTGACGACTTCCCTGTTAGTTGTGTAGGGGACCATTTTATCAGGTTGGGCTTGTGGTATGTGTTGCAAAACGCTGACTGCTGCCCAACCTTTCTTGGTTATGGGATTCTTCTCCTAACGCCAAGTGGCTGTCATGATGGTGGGGTTCGTATACATGTTTGCAAGTCCGGCTTCAGGGCGCTGCCATCTTGCTCGCTAGGGTACGCTAAGATGCGTCCTAATCCGATTACAAAGCCTTGCTAAGGCATCATAATCGAATTATAGACGTGCCCTAGCGCACCCCACTGGGCAAGATAGCGGTGCCCTGAGACCGCACTTGCAAACGTGTATAGAAATTGTAACTTGGTAGAGTAAGGGTGGAAGTTCTCCTCTCGTGCATCAGGAGTACTTTGGGTGAGGGATGCTTCTTGAACAACAGCTCTAGTGTAAATTTAACTGAATTTTTTCGTATTAATTAAATGTATAGCCCAGAATTACTTTTTAAATGTTTCTAGATATTGTCAAAGAAATGCTGTCAATAGAATTGCTTGGTTATAAAAACAAAAGTTTCATATTTCTTTTTGTTTTCTTTAAAATTAGACATAATGCATTGATTGGATACGATTTAGGGACGGCGAAAAAATTCTATACAAGCGGCAATTCAATAAAAGCAATAGAGCCCAATGAACAGTGCCAGCAGCTTTGAAGGTGAATGGGAACACTACGGTACACTCTGACCAGTTATTTGATGAAACAAACCTTGCAGCAGCTTTACCAGATAAAAAAATAATTAGGTGGATGTTGTGTCTACAAGCTGATCCTGGCTGCTAGTGGATGAGGACGAAGAAGGGGGAATACGAACGGAGCACGAGCACGGGCATCAGCTCTCCACGAACTGCTCCAGGCATCACAGTGACACTGTCACTGCTGTTACACTCCACCTTGTTTCGAAGCAGCCGTGGATGTTTTGCATCTCCGCAGTCGTCGGCGTTTCCCAAGGCGCCTCTCCGACGTTGCTTCCTGTTTACCCTGGTCGCATGCAAGGTCTAGGATCGCAGCATCTGTGGCAGGAGCAACAACGGGAACGTTCACATCGCCAAGAGCGAACGAATCAGAGTTATCCTCGGTGGCTTTGCCAACATGTTTTCACGTGCTTCTGTAGAGATTGTTGCAGCTCTGGGAATCATGCGCCGGCTCAGCAAGCCTGCTCACGAGAGAAAATCCGACAATCGCGAAGCAGTTGGCGATTTTTCATCTTCCGAGTCGCGGGCGCGCTTTCCCTTGCACGAGAAACTTCTCGAAACCGTCCCATACCTTGCTTGTTCTGCAAAATGTTGGACAGTGTCAAACAGCCGATGCCGGAATGCCGGATTCTTTGGCACTTTTAGACTTAGGTTGGCCACTTTTCTCAACCTCGCAGATCTAAGTGACTTTATGAACACACACCCAATTTCCCATACGACACACATGTGCACGTAGTACCTCGCAGGCACATGCGTCAGGGGCTTTTAGAGGCAAGATCTCCTCCGGGCTCCATCGCTCCCTTGACCCAATTCCAACAGGAGTCGAGAAGCATCAGCCGCGAGCGCCTTGACTAGCATTGGAATGTGGACGCTGCTCCCGCTGTGCCGCTGCTCCCTCACCCCGTCCCCATGTCGGCGCATCAACATCGGAAGCGGCACTCTGCACGCTGTGCCCTCTGTCACTTCTTTACCCCGATTTCTCGTTTACCGCTTTCCCAGTTTGCCATTTGCTTTAGTGGAGAAGGGAGAGGGAACGCAAGGGTCTCCATGTGCCCCCGCGTAGGCTTGCGTGCTTTGGGCACCGTGGCCTTTGTAATAAGTGTGGTCGCCTGCCGATACGCTCAAATAATCCGGTTAAAAATGCATGCATTTTGGTCGGTACAATGTTACTTCGATACAAGCGATAATTCGAAAAATGCAATGTCGTTATAATGAGGGATTACTGTACAAGGGACATATCACATTGTCTTACAATTATTTTTTTTTTTTTTTTTTGTGGCAGACACCAGTTATTTAGAGATTGGAGCATTTGTCTACCTCCTTGACACACTCTCCTTGGAGCCGAATGCTCTTGCAC
The DNA here is from genome assembly GCF_016920785.2 of Ixodes scapularis. NCBI lineage: Eukaryota > Metazoa > Arthropoda > Arachnida > Ixodida > Ixodidae > Ixodes > Ixodes scapularis. The sequence goes on along the minus strand of NW_024609881.1, from coordinate 47,508,134 downwards.
CACCTTTGGGGCAGCCTCTCCCTGCCCTGTTGGAACTTCTCGTTGAAAGTGCCTCGTACCCCCGCCTGGACAGCGGTTTCCAGCGTCTTAAAGACTACAATATAGTGTCTTCCCAAGGGTCTTTTAATGCCATCCAACAGCGGATAACCACTGGGGGCACGCTAATGCATACCTGTGACTGGCCATACGACGTGTCAGAGGGATGGCCGATCAGGCACCGGTCAATCACCGTGTCGTGTGCATTCCACAAGGCCGTGATTGACAAATGCCAGATTTGCATTGGTTTACAGTTCCAGGACTGCAAACCGGTGTGCTTTTACTCACCCAAGCATTCACGCAATACAGGATACCAACATGTGCGTGGAACTGAGGTCTGTCTTCCTCAATCGCAACGACAGCTGAAACCACAATTCTGGAACGGCATCATCACCTACTGGAAAGATAACTGGGCCTTTTTTATATTGAAGAATCAAGAGATCTGCATCAGCATGTGGTGGGTCGTTGTGACTGTGAGCTTGCATTTTTGAGGAGTTTCAACATGTGGCAGTATTCTGATTTTATGTATTGTTGGTTTAATCTGAATACTTTGATGAGTGTTACTTATAACTTATAAATGGATGGCAGTCAGCGTTGAGTCTGTGTACCCTTGTCCTTTCTATCGGGCTGTCTTTTTGCAATCGGACAGCTCAAACTGTTGTGACAGTTCGCAAACAATGCAGTGCTGAACTAAATTACCCTAGACCCCTTTGCACGTTTTGTCCATGATTTTGAGAAAAGAACCTGCTACCAAAATTGTAGTCCTAACGCCAGTACAACATCACTGGAGACGTTGGGAAGTGTATCATGCCCTAGCTGCTTTTAAGAGTGATGGCATTAGGTTTCTGGAAAGAATTGTGGTATATTATTATTGAGGTTTGAGTCTGCATCCCTGACAGAGGAACCCCATCAAGGAGTGGCCGTACTCAGCTCCACCTCCTCCATCCGGACTTAGACTGAACTCTTAACTTGGGACTTCAGTGAGCTTAGTTGACAATTACCACTCCCTACAAAATTCAACTAAATAATAATAATTATAGAACTCTAATTGCCATTGCAAATTGATGGCGGCGATCAAGGAAAAAAGCTGCATGAGTAGCTTGACGTGTCCTTGGCCGCCTTCAGTGCACAGCGACGGGCGCACACCCGGAAATTAAAATATTGAAAAAAGCAACATACAAAAGTCACCATAACCAGTTCAGCAGTTATCACATACAGTGACAGTAAGTGCAACTAATAATCACAAGCATCCATAAAAAACTAACAAACTAAGCACAATACTACTTCTGGAGTACAACCAAAAGATGGCTGCAATGGACACTGAGAAGAACACCAGAGGTGGGACATCAACCGACGCCAGTCCTAAGGCATCAGCGGAGTCTGCTCACCTCAAGGGGCTGCAATCTCTCCTGAACTTCCTCCAAGTTGAGGTAGAGAGCCGGGATATGTCCAGCAACGATCAACAGGACGACATCGGCGGTAAGCAAACAAATCATTCTCCTCCAATGCATGATCGGTCGAAGAGGTCCTAAAACTACACCGGGCCTCACCAGTCAACGACAGGAAGGAGGTAGCAGCAGCAGGGTTTTTTCACTCCTAGGCGTTGCTCTGCGTAATTGCCGCGAGGCTAGCATAACATACAGGATTGGCACACGCTTTCATACTCCCTCTCATACTGTTTATGATAGGGCATATTTGTTATTCGTGACATTAGTTACATACTATTTTAGAAGAGAAGGGTGCAAATAGATCTGCCATGGTTCTAATTATTGATGTTTATTTTTCTTTCAGAAGCCTTGGGTTACTCATTAGACACAACCAGAACCCTGACACTCCAGGGAAGGTGGATGATGTCAGCAACCAGCTGGGATGCCTAAATAGTATTATGACCAATTTTTCGTCCGATGAGGGCTGCCCCAACAAACATATCACTCTGTAAAAAAAAAAAATTTTCCAGGGCAATTTATGCAACATATTTATCTTTTTACATTGTAAAGAAGTATTTTCTATGTTTATTTTTGTGGTGTGAAGTATGAGTTTTTTTGTGTGGTAATGAAGTGACTTTTAACAGTTCAAGACCTGTGTTGTCAATATGGCCAGCTCCTCAACGAAGAATCTGAAAAGGTCACGGCTGAGAACTGGCGCATTGCTGTGAGGCACGTTGCTGAAGAGGAGAAAAACTTCAAACGACGCAGTGAAACAAGTGCTTACATCGAGCCCTTCGCCATAGCACTGAATGAAGACGACACTTCTTCCAGGAGTGATCTGTCAGGTGTGGAGCCCCTTGATGATCCGTGATGTCAGTGCCAGGGAGGGTCAACCCCAAAACACACAACGGTCCTTTTAAGAACTACTCATATGCTGTAAAATCGGATGCTTCTCCTTGAACATGCCTCACCTCCCGTGTCTAATTTTGTTGGCGTGGTTCTGTGCGTCACTACTTCAAAGCAATGTTCAAGGCTTTTTGGGGTATTTAAAGTCTGTTATTTGTATTCTACTGTACCACAAATCACCCGTGTAGGGTTTGAGTCGCCCCAAAAACAAGTTTTTGCTGTCACTACAATCTGCGGCACAGGGTGTAACCCATTTCTGTGTTACTAACTGTAGTTCCTTTCCACAAGATGCCTTTCTGGAGCGACGCCGGACACTGAGCACAGGCTGGTGCTGGCTGGGGACGACCATTTTCAGGAGGCCCACCCGGGCAGAAGGGGGGCGTTGATGCTCCCCGTGGTACCCAGGGTGGATGCCCCGGGTCAAGGCAGCCCGACTCATGAGGTCGGTGACCCTGGAGGCAGCCCCACGAAAGGGCATCGGACGTTGGAAACGAGCAGCGCCAGATGGGCTCCCTGAGCTCCATGGGTTCTGCGAGCCCTGCAAGCCTGAGCCATTGCACGCCTATGCTGCAGAACGGGTCAAGCCTGTTTGCACTGGGAGGGCCAGCCACGAGCAGGCCTCCATGCCTTGCACGGAGAACCCCTCGAGGAGCAGAGTAGGAACGTCCCCACAGGGGGGACAGGCCTGGAGCAAGCGACCGTGCCACACTGTGGCGACTTGGACGGCGTGGGATAGGCGGCGCGACCTCCATTTTGTGTCCCGCAAACGTTGGTGGGACCAGCCGAGACCGGCCCAAGACGCGCCTGGTGTCGAGGTACCACCGCCCTTCCCGGAGCATACGCTGCCTCTCTTCAAGCTCGCCCTTGACCTACTAGACCCCTGATGGCTGTGCTCGGTGCCAATGGTGCACCGAAAGACGCACTTCGTGGTGACGCACGCATGCATGTAAACACTACATATCACAGACATGACGAGTACATAACACGTGGCAATCAATCTGCTGAATACTGCAGTGCTGGGGCAGTTTACACACCTATGATGAGAGACAAATATTAAACGAGATAATAATGCCCCTCGAACGATCCAGAAAACAAGATATTCTGGGACTCATACAAAATTTTTATGGTGTTGACAAAGCCGGCCTGATACACGAACAAACCGATTTAGTTCTGGCAGGTCCTGGCTGTCAACAGTGGTATGAAGAGTAATAATAAGACACATGTTTCATAATACAGCTCTACTGGACAGCATCTATATAGCATATACCCATTTAGACGGTCTGCGAAATTCGGTTCCGCCTTTGTAGCCAAGACAGCGCAGCCAATTCTGTTTCCGGGAGCCGACAGGAGCAGACGCAGAATGGCTGGCTCTCACAGAGCTGTGATAACCGCCGGCCCTGATCATGGCGACTCAGAATCTATTGACCCAAAGGATTACTGCATCGCTTTGTCACCCCTGCCATCAGGTGATGTCATAGAGGAGGCAATCGCCTTATACTGACACATGGCCGGAAGGTTGTATTGCATTGAAGACTTTCGGCGGCTGCTCAAAGAACTTGGTGTAATCATGGGAAGTGGCTGGCATCTGGGCATACCAGATGTCCCATGTCTGGCTGATCAACCCGCGGACTGACACGGCGAAGCTCAAGGTGGTGAAAGCAGGGCGGCCTGTGGTAAAGGGCCGCACTTGCCTCGTCGTGGACCCATCAAGGTAGGAGCTACGAGGGAAGCTCCACTGCGTGCCCTTCACATCCCAAACGACGCCATCCGAAAGGCCTTTCCAGATTGTGGCGAGGTAGAGGACGTCTCCTACAACCAGTGGAAAGTACCGAGACTCGAGGGAGCCGAGCCAACCACTTGTAGAGTATGCATCGTGCTGCAAGAGGGCGTCACCCTTGAGTGCCTGCCGCACCAGCTGCATTTTGGCAGCGACACGGTCCTCGTTGTGGTGCTTGGTGCTTCTTGATAAATATCAAGCTATTTGAGCCGAGTGGAGCCATAAAAACCTTTAAGAACAAAAAAAGCTATATGGGCAGCCAGCTCGGAGGATATTGCTCATGACCTCTGCTCCCACAAAATGGCAACTCAGTGTTCAAACCGTCTTGACACGATAAAGAAACACCGAACGGAAAGGAGACAACACAATGCCTTATCAGGTGCAGATCCTGTTTCCATTCCCGACGATGAGGAATTTCAGAAGATCAAGTTCATCGATGACAGTGTGGAACTGGAACTTTTTAGAGAACCTGGTCGAGTTGAGTTAAAATCCTCAGTTACTTCACGCAGTTCAGATGGCACTAAGCCAGACATTGCCAAGGATACACTGCCCACAAAAAAGCAGAAAGTGAACTCTGTACGTAAAATGATGCAGAAGATACATATGCACAAGGAGCAGCGGGAATGTCGCTACAAAGAGAAGTTGGAGGTTTTGCACACTTTTCTGGCTCCTGAAAAAGATCCCGATGTCTAATGGTACACATGTCAATGTAATAATGACTATCAGCCAAGACATGCTTCTACATGGACAGAGACTGATTACACTTTTTGTATTTATAAATATTAAATTTAATGCAGTTCTTTTGCTTCTTGTTTTCTAAAGCTGTACTTTGTTAGACTATGTGTGTTTTAGCTCAGCAGAAGACAGCATCAGCTCAAATGAATAAATGCTAACTTTATTATCTTATGTCCTTACAGCAGAGTGCGCGAAAAGGTTACTGGGACTCTTACAAAGTAGTGGTGCATCACAGGCAGATAGATTACTGGACTGTGTGGAGGATTTTTTTGTTTTGTTCACCCAGTTGTCTTATACCCTAGCTACATGAGCCGTTTTAACTGCAGTTAAGCGTGACCGTGGGTAGCTTATCCACAGTTACGCGCAGTTAGATGTCAGACCTAATTGTGGTTGCCCGCTAACCACAGTTAGCCTAAACTGAGCTTGGCAACCTCAGTTTGGGCTCAGAACTGACAAGATGGCAGCGCCCGAGGCAGCAGACTGTAACGCGAAATCGCAGTGCCCAAAATTGTCACGACGGGGCAAAAACCGCGTAAATTGGCATGTTGCAACCACCGAGGCCCTGATAAGGATCTGGGAAGAAACTCGACCCACGTTGCGCTCGAACACGAGGATTGTGGCGATCTACATCGCACTGGCAGCGCAGCTCAGCACCGGGCTACGGAGTGGCGAAGAGCCATTTATGGCGAAACAAGTTTGGCAGAAGCTTGAAAACCTCAACAAACAATATCAGTGAGTGCGGATTTCACACAGCTGCAGTGGCAATAACAATTTTGTAAGCTGCTGTTATTAGAGCGATTAAATTGGAAATTACGCTCAACGCACTGTCGCCGACTCCCCGCCTGCGGCAACCATCGAATGGTATATTTGCCGAGTTTATTGCTTTCCATTAATAAATCCAGTCATTGCTACTAAGAGTACTGCAGTAACCCAATAAAATGATGAATTGGTAATTGCGGCGCGATTAAATGAAGGCTCCATCTCCACAATGCTACATCCAGTAGGGTAGTTCACAACTACATTTTAAAATTTTTGCTACAGATTTTTAGCCCTATCAGCACAGGAGCACAAATTTATGCCGAAGCAATATTGCAGACATTGTTCGCAGTGAAGTTTCGTGCACTGAAAATAACTTCTCATATCTCTAACTCCAGGAATCTATTTTCTTAAATGATGAAAAAAAATGTCTGCTTCTTTCCAGGAAGCTGAGGCAAAGCAGCACAACAACAGGGTCAAAAGGTGTTGAGTGGGCTTTTCACTAGCTACCCCACAACTTAATAGGATCCCTGCCCATCAACAACAAGTTTCTGGCGGAGGAAAATGTCAAGGTATATGAATTAAATTGGCTTGAGGTGAACTGTAGGTTCTTTCACAGACACCCTTCGCTGTAATGCGACAGCCGTTGCCGTTCCGTACCCCCAGTGCCATATCACAGGGGTACTCTGAAACACCGTGCCTATCCCGCGTACCTTGTGCAGCGGAATTGCTCTTGCAGGTTGCAATAACAGCCTCTTAACCTTTATCTTTTTTTTTATAAATAGGCGCAAAGCCACGGCTGCTGCCACAGCACTTGCCGATGTTGGCTTTACAGGATTTTGCGAGTGCCCCTTTCAGTACTGCAATTCCCCGACTCATAGAAACGAGTCGGCTAAACATCCAACGAAGGGGACTCCCGAGCTAAACGCAGTTAGCACAGCAATTCTAACAGAAGTAAAAACCCATGAACAGGCATCTGTCCGATTAATAACAGTAACCTACCGCTACTAAGTGGCACGAGTATCAAGGAGGTACCGTAATATCCCGAGTCATCGCCCACCCCCCTACCGCCTGAAATTCATTAAAAAAGTGGGGTGGGCCATGTCTCGGTGGGTGAGCACAAACACTTGAAAAAAAGCGGAAAAAACCGCCTATTTTTCTCTGCGTATCTAGCACTGATGCACAAGAGATACATCAAACTCAAAACTCGATTTAGTTTCATTGTTTTATAGAAAAAAATGCTCACGAAAGAATATTTTACTATAGCGAAGTCCGTTGCTTGCATACGCGCTCGAAACACCGCCGATCTGCATAGAGCGCGAACGTTTGTTCCGTGAAAGAATGTCACCACTATGTTCTCCTAGTTAGTAAAAAAAAAAAAAAAGAAAGAAAAGTCTACAAGAAAATAGAAAAACCGACCAGGCGGAACGAGCGAGCGAGCGGACCAAAGAAGCGACCAAGAGCAATGCTGGGAAAGCGGGAAAGCCGACGGTCGCGTTGGCAAATACTTTGGCGTCGGGCCAAGTCGGGCGCCTTGTCCATTGCAAGCTCTTGTGCAACTTTCTTGTTTGGTGCGTACATACGTGCGTCCGCGCACGGCGGGCTATCAATGCACGGTTGGGATGCTCTGCAAACGTCTGTGTAGGGCGTTCCAGCAAAGCTTTATTTACGCGTTGGCTTTGCCTAAAATATTGCACAACCGCGGTCGCGACGGGCGGGAAGAAGGAGCGGGTTCGCGGTGACCTTACTTCGGCGGAGACAGACTTTGACCTAACACTCCGCTGTTACATTAACAAACTCTTATTTTGTTATCTCCATCGTTTTCTTTTTGCTCGGATACACGACCACTTTGGGGTCGCTCACGGAGGAAATGCGTAAACAAAAAGAAGTGTCTTTCCCTCCTTCGTTTTACTTTGTCACGGACGTCCTCCAACTGTAAGGTCCGCGGCCGCCATAGAGATCATACATACTAACTCTAGAGGAAAAGGTCCGCCATTTTCCCATACATTCTGGCTGCCGCAAGCGGCGGATCATGCAGGCAGACCCTCTGGGTCCCAAACACGGTTACATCATCAGAGCAGTTTCGTGAACTTCAACAATCCTCGAACTTACCGGTGGAAAGATATTCGCGTTCCTTTCGAAGCTTTTTATTTGCATAGCGCGCAGATGTACGGCCTCACGTTAACGCTAAACTAAACCATATACCTGGCTTCGCCGGTGCGGCGCGGGTGGGCGCGGTTGAGGAATACGAAACTGCGCAACCACCAGATTTCCGAGATTTCGACAGAAGGGAAGTTAATGTAGCGTGATGAGTTTATTGCTTTTTATAAGCGTTAGAATAGCTCATAATTTAGTTTACAACGTTAAATTATCACTGTTTATATTGCTAAGAGTTTTCACTCTTTGCGTTACCATGGCAACGTTGCTTTCTTTCTCTCGTGTTCTGTCGCTCTCTTTTGCGTTCGTTCACTCGGGACCCAGGATGTCGGCGCACGGGATTTTCCACTCCTCCTCACCCACCTTTACCCCCCTGGCGGCCGCGTCATTCGGGTAGGATGAGTGTTCGGGATCGCAGAGTCCGCGCTGGGGTATTTGAAGGGGTGGGCGATGACTAGGTGTTTTTTCGGAAATCGATAGTGGCCCAAAAAATGGGGTGGGCGATGGCTCGGGGATGGGCGATGACTCGGGATATTACGGTAATTTGCTATGTTGACGATTTTTTTGTGATTCTAGAAAGAGGTGAACCTTTTAAAACGCAGGTGAACAAAGTGGTGAAGACATTTGCGTGTATGGGGGGGGGGGGGGGGGGGGCCTTAAATTCACTTTTGAGATTCCATAAGTGGTGCTCCAGAACCTGGATATTTCCATCATTTTAAAAGACTCCCATGTCTGCTGGAAGTAAATTCACCTTTGAGGCTCCAGAAGGGGTGCTCCAGAACTTGGACATTTCCATCATTTTAAGAGATTCCCATGTCTGCTGGAAGCACAGCCCAAGATCCAAGAAAGGTATCCTTGACTACAGGTCGGCCCACTCAAAACTTGTAAAGAGGCATTGCGTTCACATGTCTAGGCTCAGCACTGAAGAAATCCTGCTTCCACATTCTAGGGGGTGACAGACTCAAAAATGCGGGCTACCCATCGACACTGCAGTCAGACGTGGCTGTAGAGGGCGCAACCCTCGCGTACGTGATTGCCGCAGGCAACCCTGAGCCACCGCGGGGGCGGCTTCGTGTGTTATTTTCGACAGAATAAAAGTCACTTGTTGTTCTGGCACGAGAGAGTTCACACGAACCTTCTTCTGGCTCGGCATGGCCTCCAGATGGTGTCAGAAGTGCCAAACGTTATGCCTCACGAAGTAGGCCTCGCCTCCGCATGAATCGTCTCCGCCGTAACTGCGTAGTTCGCTCGCCCGTCACCCGGCTTTCGACCGCCGTGTTCCTGCTCGCTGCCGTACTGCTCGCTGCCATGCCTGACGACGAAGGAAACGGCACCAAGCTTTCATGGCAAGGTCTTTCTCTGCATCAGACCGACCGCTTCGACTTCGAGAATGCCACATCCTTCCCACGGTCGACCAGGTCCTGGGCCTGCTGGGAGACGCAACGGTGTTCTCCAAGTTGGACGCTAAATCAGGCTTCTACCAGGTGAAGTTGGCGGAAGAATCGCAAGAACTCACCACATTTATCACACCTTTCGGACGCTACTGCTTCCGTCGGATGCCCTTCGGCACCACCTCTGCGCCCGAATTTTTCCAGAAGCAGATGTCCAGGATTTTGGAAGGCCTGGAAGGCACTGTGTGCATGATAGATGACATACTCGTCTTCGGACGCACTCTCGAAGAACACGACTCCCGCCTGCAGCAAGTCCTGATGCGACTATCCCGCGCAGACATCACTTTGAACGAGAAGAAGTGCTGCTTCCGCCAGAGCGAGGTTTCCTTCCTGGGGGTGATGGTATCTGCAAGGGGCATCCGTCCTGACCCAAGCAAGCTCCAAGCGATCAAGAAGATGAGTGCGCCAACTGACATTGCAGGTGCAAGGCGCCTCCTTGGCATGGTGAACCACCTCGGGCGTTTCCTTCCGCACGTTTCGGACGTTGCAGCTCCTATCCGAGCACTCCTCAGCAAGAATGCTGCGCCGCGGAACTGGTCCCACGAACAAGAAACAGCATTCACCAAGCTCAAGCTGATGCTCGTCTCGGACCGATGTATGGCGAAGTATCATCCCGCGTACCCAACAGTCGTCTCAGCGGATGCCAGTTCATTTGGCTTGGGGGCAGTCCTTCTACAAACTCAGCCTTCCGGCGAAAGAAGACCGGTTGCTTTTGCGTCGAGGTCCCTTACAGCGACTGAATTACGTTATAGCCAAACGGAGAAGGAAGCCCTGGCAGCTGTATGGGCTATTCAACGGTTCGACGAGTTTCTCCGTGGGTTGGTCTTCGACGTAGAGACAGATCACCTGCCTCTGGTCTCGCTGTTTGGCAAGATGAACCTGGACGTGGTACCTGCACGTATCCAGCGCCTTCGACTGAAGGTGATGCGGTACCAGTTCACAATGTCATATGTCCCTGGGAAGCTTCTCGCAACAGCGGACACCCTGTCTCGTGTGCCAACGGAACCTGCCGATTCGTCTCGTCCTGTAGACACAATCGAAGTGTTCGCTGCAGAAGTCCTTCAGACCTCATCAGAAGCAGCATCTCTACAGCTGGAGGACCTTCGAACTGCTCAAGCAAGCGATGGGGAGTGTCGCGCACTCGCGTCGATGTGCCACAACGGGTTCCCTCCGAAGTCAAAGTTACCGCTTCACCTGACGAAGTATGCAAGCGTGTTGGACGAACTTTCGGTTTGTGATGGTTTACTTCTGAAAGGCACTCGCATTCTGGTACCAACAGTGCAACGTACGACAGCGCTGACTTTGATTCATGAAGGTCACCAAGGCATTAACAGATGCAAGGCTCGGGCCCGGGAATCAGTATGGTGGCCAAGTATCAACGCTGATATAGCAGCACTCGTGGCAAAATGTGAACAGTGCACGTCATACCGAGACAATCCAGCAGAGCCACTTCGGAGCACGCAGCTTCCATGTCTATCTTGGGACTTTCTGGGCACCGACTTGTTTCACCTGAACCGACAGACTTACCTCCTCGTGGTCGACTACTATTCCAGTTATCCGGAAGTGGTCTCGCTCAACTCTGCAACAGCTGGGCATGTCATCCAAGTGCTCAAGAGCATTTTCGCTCGTCACGGCATCCCCTCCACTCTGCGTTCAGACAACGGACCACCCTTCCAGTCCCACGAGTTCGCTCGGTTCATGGCATCGTACGGAATCGCACACCAGACAAGCAGCCCCAACTTCCCACAGTCCAATGGGGAGGCAGAGCGCATGGTGCGCACGGTGAAGAGGCGCACAATCCGTGCATGGCTTTGCTCAACTACCGAGACACCCCCGGACCCTCAGGTTTCAGTCCAGCACAATTGTTGATGGGGCGCCGACTCCACACCAGACTTCCCAAGGAGGGGAGACTGTTGGTGTCAAGTAGCAAGCCGCAGGAGGAGGTGGCCACCAAGGCCGCGAAGCTCAAGCGTTGGCAAGTCACCGACTTTGATCGCCGCCATCGGGCTAGAAGCCTCTCGCCGCTGGAAGACGGTACCCGCGTCTGGGTTCGTCCAGAACAAGTAAAGGCTACTGTCCTCAGTCCAGCGCAACGTCCCAGGTCGTACGTGGTGGAAACAGATGAGGGAGCAATCTGGCAGCGCAACCGGAGAAACTTGGTGCCTTTCAGGACAGGCAGTGAAGACCCAACTGCGAGAGAAGAGGCTCAAGGTCTGGCTCCTTCTCAAGAACCGGCGGCACCTGCAGCGCAGGAACGGGCTTCCCCTCGGCAACCACCTGCACCTGCATCTCAAGGACTGGCTCTTCCTCAAGGACTGGTTCCTCCTCAAGAGTTGGTGGCACCTGCAGCTCAAGGATCGGCTCAACCTCAGCAGCCACCTTCGCCTACGAGCCACAACCTCCGGCGCAACGAACCTGACTTGGATAGCTCACCTGTACAACGAACCAGGTGTGGCCGACGGGTGGTGCGTCCCAGGAAGTTGAACCTTTAGTGTGATTCTGAGGGGGGAGATGTAGAGGGCGCAACCCTCGCGTACGTGATTGCCGCAGGCAACCCTGAGCCACCGCGGGGGCGGCTTCGTGTGTTATTTTCGACAGAATAAAAGTCACTTGTTGTTCTGGCACGAGAGAGTTTGCACGAACCTTCTTCTGGCCCAGCATGGCCTCCACAGTGGCCAGCACACTGCTCAAGAGAACAAAAGGTAACCAGTCCACAAAATGTGGTGTGGAAAGGAAGTGGCCAGTGGTCATCCCGTATTTACACAGTGTCACATAATTTTAAAAAATGTGAGGAACCACTCAGGAAAGGAATTTTAATAGTTTTTTCAGATCCACAAAAAAACGAGTCAGATTTGTTCCTGAGTCAATATGAAGGCAGAGGGAATCAAAAAGAACACTTGGAGCAAGAAGCATAATGTGCCGTTTGTGCCATGCGCAACGGGCGTTGTGTACAGCCTTCCTCTCTCGTGTGGCCGCAGCTACGTTGGGCAAACCGGACGCTGCCTGAACGATAGGCTTCGTGAGTACAGGTACTCTCTCGGAGCCACAGTGGGAGGGCACCTTTCAGTTCACTGTAGAGTGCCAGTGCAAACCGTCATTCAATACCACAACGATCTTGGGAAGGCACAAAGTGACACGTGAGGTGCTTCAGGCATTCTACATCTACATCTACAGCGAAGGAAAAAACTGCATTAGCCCAGCGTCAGTGGCTTTGTCTAGTAAGGAGCTAGAATTCCTGAAACTGACAATGAAGGTTCAGCGCGGGCAGTAAAGCGTAGATATCATCGGTAGATGTGCGTGTGAATGTGTGAAACAATGTGCATTGTCTTTCTTCTTCTCTATCAGTAAAAATACATAGTTGCAAGTCAGCACTCTGACCTGTCTGTTTTGTCTCTTTCTTTTGTACCTTTTTGCACTGTTTTATCTCATCGTGTTTAACAACTACCAACTAGCCCAGCTCTCAACCTTATTATGAAATATCTGACGTCACGGATTTATCAGTAGCAGCGCCACAGCGCGGCAGTGTCCGATGGAGGCCCTTGGCACACCATACCTCGGGTATTTCCACTTCGCGAGATTTAGCGCGTTGGCAATAAAGCCGACGCCACCGAGTGACAACGACCCTAATTACAGTACCCTGGCCTCTTTATGAATCCGCATAGTTGCAAGTGTGACGTCACGGGTAAATATCCCGAGATGCATCGCGTCGCCTCGATAACTGATTTTGAAGCGCTCGCCAGACTGTCGGTTGGAACCAAAAATACAGTCATTAACTGAAAATATATGAACGTGTGACTATCATTTACGAATATCATGGGTCATATTTCACCCCTTTCGAAGCGTTTCGGGGATTTTTCATATTTTGATTCTGTACTCCTTTAAGGGTGTTATACCCGTGTCAGACGGCGTTCAAAAGATCCTTTTCACTAAGCTCCTTTATAAAATCACCCAATCTGCTCGCAATGTTGAGAGCGCATGTGCCCTCTGGCGTGCGCTGGTTCACAGATTTTATAAAAGAGCTTAATGAAAAGGATCTTTAGAAGGCCGTCTGACACGGGTATTAGACATTTTAAGGAAGGCGTCTAATTACCTACATCAACGCATAACAGAGCAGAGGGACTTGGACTAATGGTTACCATGGTGCATCGCAGTAGCTCCTGGTTTTATAGGATGCCGTGTCTCTTGCTCCCACTCCGATGTGGTCAAAGCTGTGCACTGTCAGGTAGCAGTTTTTAACTTGCTTGTGATTGGTGCTGGCAGCCCGTAACTTAGGCTGTCGTCCAACACAGTGCGAGAAGAAGTATAGGGGTGTACTAGTTTGTTTAAAAATGTTAGGTTGGTGTAGAGTAAGCAGGCAGGCCACAGACAGTTAAGTTAGGGTGCTTGGCTGAAAGTGAAGCCGGGATTGAGTTGTGTTAACAGAAATTTTGTTGTGGTGTGATATAGACTGTGGTGGCTGCCGCCACACTGCTCCGGCAGAGGGCAAGACTCCTGACGGCAGCGCCATGCGACGGCAGGGCGCAGCTGGGGGGGGGGGGGGGGGGTGCAGGGGCATTCGGGGAGGTGACGAAGAATAAACAAGTCATAAGAAACCCTTCCTTGTTACTGTGTGTTCTTCCGGGGTGGACCACACAGACAAGAACCCGGGGCTTCCAAGATGTAGGCAGGGAAACCTACAAGACATGCTGTCTTTGATAATTTATCCTACACAGGTGCCACCAGTTGATGAGGCAGAAGACGATGCCGAGGTGCTTGTCTCCCGAGACCGGGACGACTATGATACACTATACGAGGACAGCGCCACATATGGAAGTAACAGTGAATTTGTCCTGCTCCATCCCTCAGGCTCGCAAGGTGTGAGCCTGACGGATGCTGCGAGCCGCAGCAGCAGCAGCGGTACCACTAGCAGCCCTGCCATCAGGCAAACCAAAAACTGCAAGCGGCCAGCTGCCTCTTTTATGCAGCAGCTTTTAACCATGCACCACAAAGAGATAAAACATGCTGCAAAAATGAACGACTGAAGAGGCAGAAGGCACAACTTCAGCTGCAAAAAGAGCCCAACGATATGCAAGCGAGCATGCTCCGGATGATGGAAGCATACTTTGTGTCCAAAAAGGGTAAAGAGCAATGGCTATGTCGTAAAAGAATGGGAAGACGAGCCAGACCGGGCCCCGATGGAGTTACCACCCTGCCGCAACTCTTGGCCCTCATTAACACCATCTGGAGGACGTCCGAAATTCACAGTGAGTGGAAGGAGGCAGTGGCGATTTCCATCCCCAAAGCAGGGCAAAAACACCCAACAACCCCAGCTCGTACGGGCCCATCTCTATCACATCGTGCCTCGATAAAACGATGGAGAGAATAGTCCTCCGCCGCCTTAACTGTGACCTAGGGGTGGGCCACCCGCTAGACAATGTCATGAAGAGTGCTTTCTGCCATGCCAAACATCACTGCATTGGCTCACTCGCTTATATTGTTTCCAGCAAATCTGAAAAAATGCACTTCGCCTATCATATTCATAGCTCAGATTGAGAGTAATCTTCCGACCGAACGTGCTACTCACCAAAGGAAGGAAAGCATGTGTTCTTACACTGTCTTTCAGGGGTAGGGACCATGGCCACGAGGATAGAACTCTGATTTCTTATAGTCAGCTATCACTTTGTAGCACACGCTCCGGTTTACCCAAAAATGCTTTTGAAACTGAAAAAATATATTTTGCCCATTATTACTGGTTCAAGAAATACCAGATAATAGCCGTGCCTTGGTGTCATTGAAGTGCCTTGCAACGCTCTCCCCGAAGTTAATGACTTTCAGGTGCTCCTCGCCACCGCAGCAATTACCAGTAATCGCGGCAATGGCAAAAAAGCTTGTCGCCCTCGCTTTCCGAAAAACTAGGGATTTCATCGAGTGACATTGCGAGGAGTGTCCGTTTTTGTAAGGTCGCCATCTCGACAGACTGCGCCTCTGCTATTCCGCCATCTTCCTGGTTCCCGCTCCAGGCCGCAATGCCTGGTGGGAGTGCATCCCAGAGTACCGTTGATCTTCTTGGTGCGCGTTGGGGCAACAAAAAGCTGCACCGGGAGGGTGCGCTCCGTTGATCGAGGACAATCGGTGCGCACTGGTGTACTTGATCGAAGACGACGGGGCGCACCTCGGTGCATTGGTGTGGACATTCGAGGGTGCTATTAAAATCAGCTTTAATAGTCTTCATTTCTCTTTTTAACCAATAGACCCTTTTCAAAAATCCCAAGAGCCTGCGCGCGCCGCGCTTTGAATAATGGGGGTCCTCAGTATGCCCCTCCCAACGTCTCTCCTCCCGCTACCACGTGGCATATGCGAGCCGGTGCAGGTTACCACGGCAACAACCTTTGAGCAGCCGAGTTGGAGAAGCGACGAGCCAACGGCTGCGGCTGCCCCTTTCTCATCCCTCTCCTTTGTACCGGCTCTGTCGTCTGCTGCACCAACGCTTTGTCAAACCTGGCTGAAACTTGCCACGGTTGCGGTGCAAAATAAGTGGATTCGGTGACACTTCAGTATGTGAAGGTAAATTACGACGAAAAACGTATTCAAATAAGTTCACCTGTCGCGATGCCTTTACGCTGTCACAGATACGGTACGCTGCCAACAACGTACGACTCGGCAGATGGGCGGGATGGCGGATGGCTGCAACGGCTGCTGGCGGTAGCTGCCGGTACACGCATGCAGTTGCGGAGGCGCAACGAGAAAGCGCGTGATCTGTACCGAGGGTTCCCAAAATTCCCTGCCATCATGGCGCTGTACATTTTGCAACAGGTCTATTAGACCTTGTACAATGGAATTTGCTCTGATTACTCGCAGGGCGACGGAGAACGAGAAGATTTTGGGGGCTTCAGGGTGAGCAAGTCATTGTTTCTCCTCCTGGACATAGGCACTGCAAAGACCCCGACAGTTTATGCACAGGAGCTGTTGAGGGTGGTTTTCAGATGGGAAGAGCTTGTTGGAAAATCGATTACGGGCAAGCAGACAAACGCGCAAAAGGACAAAGCTGCCAAGCCACGGTCTAACCGAATCAGGGTCAATGCTGTGATAAGCAAGTATGAATATCTGCAAAATGGGTTATAGAAAGTGAAAAAAAAAAAAAAGCATTCAGCAAAATAAATTTGAAAATTTTAGCTTGCACATATCTTGAGGTTGAATCAAGTACAATATACTATTCAAGTGAATCTTTTACATAAATGGAATACTGCAAAAGTGATTTCTTGAATCCCCATGGTGGTGTTCTTGTCTTATCATGACTGTTACCTATGATAAATGAAACAACTTTGACTGTTTCCTTGAGGGTCTACTAGAACACAACATTCTCGAGACTTATTATGCCATGGCATAATAAATCCCCCTTCTTTTGTCTCGTGCCACTGGACGCGTGACATGCACAAGAGCGTTTCAGCATATCACATTCTAGTGTGACATGCTATAGAGTTTCAGCACTCTTACGTTTGAGCTTGCATATTTTGTGTCGTGCCAAGCGAAATTACCCCCAGAACAAGAAGAGCCATGAATTATTTTTTATCTAACAGCTTATGTGGTCTCAGAGGGATCATATGGAATAATGCAGCTATTTGGTTTGGTCTGTACCACAATATATCAAGAAAAGAATATCCACTTCAAGGCACAGAAAAACTTAATATAATGTACTATCACCGCAGTGAGTATCTAGAATTACTGTAAATATAATGGCCCTTACTCACTTGATCAGCAAATCTTGCTTTAGTTTTCATGATATACTGGAGGATTTGATGCAACATATCGGAGCAGATCACCTATCACAATTATTTTACCATTCCCTTTCAGGCAGCAACCGTTGGCCACAGGACCCAAAGGTCCTGTTCCTTGGCGTCTGAAACAATATGTGTGTCGTGTGCACAAGGGCAAAGCCTAGGGAAACGCCTGCAGAGCATAGGTGCTTCAAGAACTAGAAGGAAAGCACAACGAGCATGGAGAAGGATATTATATAGGATTTCCGTCATAGCTAGGTGATGCATGGTGTGAAGTACCCTGGTTTAATTGCTGATGGTGATTCAAGCACCTATAAAGTGATTTTGGAAGTGGCTCCATATAGAGGTGTGCAGGTAAAAAAGATTGAATGCAGGAATCATATCCTCTGAAACTACACTAGTCACGTCGAGGGTGTAGCTCAAAGAAAGAGATTGACACCAGTTCCAGCACCCACTGAGAAATCTCGTCCTGCAAAGCACAGTTTGTTTGAGGTTTGGTGTAACAAGAGGTTTGAGATCAGAAAAGAACCTTTCTTTACATGCAGAGACAGAGAACTTTTTAAATTGAATCAGAAATGGTCCAAACCATTTGTTTGGGCACCGTGACAGCTGTGCTCCCTACTCCTGCAAGGGTCAAAAAGCCAGGAAACGTCAACCACGTGCCTAAGTTGAAGGGGTATGGCTTGTACAATGAGGTCAAAATTGCAGCAAACCATGTCATCAACCATGCCAGCAGTTTGATTGTGAATGCTGACAACAATGCAGCTAGCAGAGCACGTGAACTCCATGGTTGCAAAGTTTGTTGGCAAGAAGCATATAAACTACTCACAAAGGCGGCTCGGACATACTGACTGTGCTGTCTCGAAGCCTCTGTCGTTTTCAATTCGCCAGGAGGATACCGCCGTGCCGTCCAAAAGTCTGCGTGCAAAAGCAGTCCAGGAAAATACACAAAGGTGTATCAAATGGTACTGGCATCACGACAACTTGCGAGAAAAAGGCAAAGGTCAGCGTGGCAGCCCCGTGCAAGACGCTAGAGTTGCAAGGCATTTATTGGGTCACTTCGTCTGTCGGATGAGGGTAAGCCGGAAATGGAACAGGCAACTTGCAGACAGGCCGCATGCCCAAGGTGCAAGGAAGAGAAGAAAGAAGCTCATTGATTCATCCTCCGGGCCTGTTTCTAAGATGAGGTGAACAACAAGTTGTTCAGAGGCAGCTGAAGGTCTTTGCTACAAAGAATTCAGTTCTCCAGCAATGCAGTGGGGCAGAAAATCAAGAGCCTCTGGCTCTGGATAGGTTCAAGAGTGACATGGGAGTTTTGGTACAGGCATGTGGGCTCTTTGTGGATTGCGAACATCCATTCATTGGTTCGATGTCAAGTCATGTTTTACAGCTAGGGGTCTCGCCATGAAAGAGGGAGTTGCACAGAAGACAATCAAATTCCTCATCGAAAAAGACAGGCGTCTGAGTCCTAGCAGAACTCGCTACCACTGGTACCAGGTTCAGGGGCAGCTCCATATCGCATGACGCAAGTTCTGCCTGTTTGTTGTCTGGACAGGAAGCGACACCCATATTGAGAAAATCTGTTGAGATTATCAGTTCAGGAAAGTAAGATGCTTCCTCAACTCCAGAAGTTCTATTATTGTTGTCTGCTTCCAGAATTGGTTGGTCCCTGCCAGAGCTGCAGCATGCCCATCAGGAACCCAGACTACATCCTCCTGGCAATTAAAAAGAAAGCCAAAGAGGGATTAAAAGCTAGGAAGGTTTAGTTGCATAGCACTGCTCCACATAGCATTGTTCTTCCCTCTTCTGTCTCCCTTGTAAATGGTGGGATTGCACGAGATGGCTCAGTGCTCACATGTCTGTTCTTTCCATTCATATGAGGAGGATGTCCTTGGTGAGACCCCTCTATCTGTTTTCACCTTGACATTAATGGCTTCAGTCCTCCTTTCAGATACCACAGAGGATGCCCCTCTGCCTCCCACCATTGTGGCAAATGAGGAAGAGGTCCTTGGTGAGACCTCCCTTTTGTCTCTTTTTAATGCAGCATTAATGGCTTCTGTTCTCATTTCACAGTGCACAGAGGCTGCATCTCCGTCCTCCACCATTGTGGCACATGAGGAGAAGGTCCTTTGTAAGACCTCTTCTTCTCTTTTTACTGCATGTATGACCCCTGGCTGCCCCACCCTTGGGTCCCGTCTTTCCTGCTTCCCCCTCGCCCTCTCGGCCGTTCTCCCCAGCCCTTTTGCACCCTGCCAAGGCCGATCAGCTGGCCCCCATTCCTTGCTCACCCGGATCCTTGGATAAGCGTTATTGCATGGTGCACCCCCGCTCGGGGTTTGTGGGAGGCCACATAGACAGGTCGCGGGGGTGCAAGTGATCGGCAGGGGGGCGAGGGTATCAAAAACGGGAAGCGGTACACTGAGGAGCTCTCTTGACCTGCGGACCAGACACACGGATGGACGACGGACGGATGACAAGGACTGAGGACAAAGAACTTTCAATATGCCTTAGTCCTAGTAAACTGTTTTAAGAGTGCACATTGTGCGAGTGCTTTTTTGGGGAGCGAGCCCAATTGGGCAGCGATTGGGTGACAACTGACAAGCATTACCAACTTTAGCCATTATTTCAGAGCACACAAAGCCCTCCAATGCCTACTGCTCCTGTGATGCCTTTTTCTCGAGTTCCTGCCTCTCCAGTGCCTACAGTCCACAAAGAGATCCCCGGTGAGACCACCTCCATTTGTTGGACCTGTGGCATTGATGGCTCTAGTGTCTGTTCAAGAATACTAGAACTTGTTCCCTAATTACTCCTTGCTGAATATCTTAGGAGCAGTTATCTGCAAAAATTAAACAGTCCCTCATGTCTGTTCCCATCTGTACAGTTAAAATATTTTTATTTTAGATGAGGTAGAGCTCCACCCCAATTTTCACACTCTAGGTGTGTAAAATGACCTTTGTCCCTTCTGATCAATATGAAATATTTTATGTTAGAGCATGTTGAAGGCACACTGGATGCACCTGCACCCAGCTCACAAGAAGCATTAGGTATGCTGTTTTTTAATGTTCATTGACCATGGTTCTTTTCAGTTTAACTAAGTGCAAATAAGGCATAATATTTTGTGTGCTCATGTGCCATGCATAGGGACAAGTCTGGACTGTGGCATCCAGTAAAAGATGTGTTGCCCTGTTGGTCTTGGCTCATTCTAAGTTACAAACAACCAGCACATTGCTTTCATCTCTCATGCTTTATTATCAATTTTGTGTGAAAAATGCTGCTTCATAATTCAATTCTAAATTAGAATGTTTTCTCTTTTTTTTTTTCAGGATATTCTACAAGCCACCAGTACAACACCAAAGCTATCATGTAGCATACTACGAGAGTACACACCAAGAACAGGTCGTGTTCTTCAATGGCTGAGAGTATCGTACTCCAGAACGCGTGTGAGTATTTTTAGGAGTCGGGCACGCAAGGCTGCTGCCATAGTTACTAGGAAAGACCTTGTGAAGCACGCATCACGGTTTCTGTCTCAACAAGCGTCAGGAATTTTTTGAGTTCAGTTATTCTTTTAGCCTTTAAGCATGGGAGGCGGTGGCCTGATAAGATGAAAGCTTTTGCCATGAACTTGTATTTTCATAGCCCCAAAGCATACATTTACTTGTCAAAAGTGCTCCTCCTTCCCTCCGTAAGGTCCCAGCAAAACTGGCTGCAGGACATAGTCCTAAGACCGAGAATAATGACCACCATGTTGGAAACATTGAAAAATAAAATAAAAACTCATCATCCAAAGATCAAACATGCACACTGCTCTTCGACGAAATATCTTTGAAGAACAATTTGTACTATGATCCTAAAAAAAGATTAAGTGCATGGCTCCTCAGACACTGGTTAGGAGAGATCTCCCAAAGTAGCAGGGACAGCTTTTGTAGTTGCCCTCTTGGGAATCTCAAAACCATGGATTCAGCCCGTTGCATTCATGCTGGCAAAAACAAAGGTAGGTGCAGATCCCCTGAAGAAAGTGATACTAAAGCTCATCGCATACTTAAAATCTAAAGGAATTCATCCTGAGGAAGAGGTTTGCAACCAGGAAGGCTGCAACTGCATAATTTCAAGAGAACTGGGGGTAACACCCTAACAACCATTTTTTGAGGTGGAAGGTGAGAAAGTCTACTTTCTCTTTGACACACCATATCAGCTAAAATGCACGAAGAATAAACTAAGAAATGGTTCACTGCTAAGAACAAGAGGCCATGTGGTCAAATGGTCACACATCAAGGAGGTGCATAAATCGGTACTTCCACTGATGGAGATTGCTACCAAAATTAACAGATTGCCACAACTGTCGGACACCTTTCGGGAACAAAAAGATGAAGTTTGCCTCTCAAGTTCTCAACAACTCTGTTTCAGTAGCTCTGCTAACATTCATCTCATTATATTTGTTACATGGTAAGGATGTACACACAGCAACGTTTTGTGAGGAGATGGACAGACTTTTCGACACTCTGAACAGTTCTACCATGGTGATCGAGCACCCAAAGAAATCAGGTTTGCAATCCCGTGGAGAGCTGAGCACCCAAAGAAATCAGGTTTGCAGCCCGTGGAGAGCTGAGAAGTGCAGGGAGAAGGTGGACTTCCTCAAGTTCATGCTCTCTGCAATTTCAGTGTGGAGACAGCCTCAAATAGTAGAAGAATGGCAGATCACAATATCTGCTGTGCTTTTACTGTGAGAGTCCTCCGTGAAAACTATGATGACAATCATCTTCTCACAAGGAGTCTCGATCGGACGCCTTAGAGAATCTTTTTGGGATTTGCCGTCAACAGCATGGGTGCAATGCAATGCCATATGCCTTTCAGTTTCTGATTGGCCTCAAGCACAGTTTAGTGAGGAGGCTGTTCAAGCTTTCTGGCCAGTCAAACTGTCAGGCAGACAGAGCTGCTATCTTGACCGAGATAAGACAGCGACATGACATGTCAGTTGCTGCCTCACCTGGACCTTGCCAGTACGTTAAGGATTTGGAGGAAGATGCGAGTTCCGGCGATTGCCTGACTGATGATCAGCACGTCATTCAGGCAAACGTCAGGTACCATGTTGCCAGATGCCATGTGCATCAATTCTTGCAGAAGTACCCCTGTGCCACCTGCTCTGAGTTTTTGAAAGCAGATGAGTGCATTTGCTTGAAACAGCAGTTTCTATCTCTGCTAAATGCACAGGACGACACAGGCATTTTTTGTGCTCTGTTTGTGCCCACAGACCCTTGCCTAGCCATTGTGGGAAAGCTTGAAGAGTGTTTTATAACGTGCATTCTCAGTGTAGTGTACAAGGACGATCTGATGAAGAATCTTTGTGGTTTCATGGCAAAACGTTTGGAAGACCTTCTCTGTTCAGCAATCTGCAAAAAGAAGTTCCTTCGGATGTTCAGTTATGAACGGCTCCTGTGGCATTTATGCCTTTTGAACAGAAATCTGCAAAACCCTCATTTGAATAGGTCTGGAGCTGCTAGGAAAGCACAGGAATTGTAAAGTGGGCCTCTTTCAGTTGAGAGAAAAATTTGCTCTTTCTTTTTTTTCTGCAGAAAACACAGTTTCTGCTGACTGCAACTGTGGGAGTGTGAAATCTTTTATAAATGTATGTTTCTCTAATTGTGCTCCTGTGTTTCGTGTGTTATCCATTTCATTCTTTCCTGAATGTTATTAAGTGCATAAATTGTACTGTTAATCTTCTATTTCTCCAGGATATGGGCGGTGGATTACGCGCTCCACGCCATTAGAGGGACCAGTAAAACCCCTCCCGCAAGGCCAACCCTTCTGAGGTGAGGCCATCTTTCTGTGGCTTGACACTGGCGGATCAAGACGATAAGCTGCCAGCCGTCTCCACGGCAAAGGAGGAGGCGGCCCTCTGTCCAGTCTGCCACATCTTGGTGGTGTGCGAGGAGGCCCACACCAGGAGCAAGCTACACACCGAGAGGTACCAACTCAAGAAAGACACTCTGGGCCGCTGCCACCGCGAGGGATATCCAGGCAGCCCTTGAGCTGCTACGAAGGGAGCGGCCGAAGCTTCCGACTCCAGCGCCAGTCTCGGTGCCCACTACTGCACCGACCCCGCGAGCCCTAGAGCTCCGCTGCTGAAGCAGTATGAGCCAGTTCAGCCAGCAGGGTTCATCGACCCCTCCCCGGCGGACTCATCTGCCACTGGGCCGGGAGGGCCTATCACTTGAACCCCACCATCACCGTCCCTAATGGACGTTGACCTGGACTCTTTCTTGGCGACGTCGCAGTCTGAGGATCAAGGGGGGGACCCGCTCTGCCGCCATCTAATTGCTACCATTATGCCGGCACCCGAGGGCGGCTCAAGGGCGAGATGTCGGCAAACTTGGTGGAGATCGGATTTTGTCATGGTTGGCTGCTGGCGGTGGCGGGTGCCCGTAGCCCCGCCTTTCAAAGCAACTTCGTACAAAAATGTGCAGGTAAAAAGATTGAGTGCAGGAATCATATCCTCCGGAACTACACTGGTCACCACGGGGATGTAGCTCAAAGAAAGAGATTGAGATCAGTTCCAGCACCTTTGATAAAACTCATCCTGCAAAGCGTACGAGAATATGCACGCGGACCTGGCCATATCGTTTTCTGCATACAGTGTCAATGAGCAGCGACACATAGAGAGACACGTGCCAGCCTACAAGTGAGTCGTTTTACTCTAGGTACTTTTCGCATAGCCCCACGAAAGGTCTGGTTGTTCACTTTGTTCACTTTATTGAGCTTAGATAAAACCACCAAGCATTTCAGAAGTAAAAACAAACTTGTGCTGAAGAAAGAAAAATAGTTGAGTTCAAGCACGGATACGTCCTTTAAAAAAAAAAAGAACTGGTAAGTGATCATGCAGTTAGGAGAACTGTCTCTTTGAAGCTAAGTATACCATATAGCTAGGTCAAAAATGAAGAAACAATTCGCACACAATAAAAATTGTTAGTGTCCAAGTACAGCGACACGGTGTTGAATATTTGATACAAACCATTTCCTACTTATAGGGATTTTGTGGATTTGGAGCAATCCAAAAGTGCTCCACGCTCCTGCCTTTAGTGCAGTCAAGGCTAAATTGAGCACAAACATAACAAGGAAAAGGTGCCCCAAACCGCCCCAATACCACCCCAAATCCAGTAATCAATAGCGAAAATGTTTTTTTTGTGTTTTTTTTTTTTTGCAAAGCGGTTGGTGGTTTGTGCATCGAGATAAAAAATACTCACTCTTCCTCCTTGTGTTCTTTGCAGGTCTGTCAAATCATCCGTTTCTTATAAGGTGTCATCGCTGGACATATAGACGTTGCACAAGTCTAAGCAGTAGGTCTGAGACGGTACCTTTGACTACTGCTCTCCCTAATCAGTCAGCTCTACAGCATACATGGTTTCGTGCGAGGAGAGGGACTGCCTCTCATCGTTGGATTGCTTCCAGACAAGACACAAACAAGTTATGCTAAGTTTTTTTATGTAGTGCACTCTGCCCTGCTGCTGGCATGGGGTGACATCGGGGAACTTGAGGTGGGACATTTCGACTCTGAGATGACCGCCATCGCTTCATTTGAAGCTGAATTTCCTGGGGCGCTGTCAAAGGGATGCCTCTTCCATTTCACTTAATGCATCACACGTAAGGCAGCTCAACTAGGTCTTCGGGTGCATACAGCCTCCTCAAAACTTGTATTGAAGCTATAAAAGACGCATTCTGTGATTGCCAATCACGCTTCACACAAGCCGTTTCCCAAAGTAGTTGTTTGTATTTCATCTTGACCCCTCCGGAGCTCTACAGATATCCCAAGCAACCAGACCTCACATGGTGGGTGCTGTATGTTTCCGGTGAGAAAAACTAGTAGAGGTTTATTTGAGAGAATGAAACGAGTGATGGTCAAGACACTTGTGAAAGGAATTCAGAATGCCTCATAGTTTACATACCTTCGCCTGGTCTTCACGTCTAAACACGTCTGGCAAGTACTTGGGGGAAGACAGAGTTCAACCTGACTCGCCCGGGGTGCGAAAATAGGGAAATATCAGATTTTACTCGAAAACGAAATATATGAATTGTAAGTCACTATATAACGGGCTCTGACGACTTCATTATCCATTTGCTAGGTGAGGATCCGCCAGCTGGAAAACGGGCAGACGCCAAACACCACGAGACCGAACTATGGAGCCAATAATGAGGGGATTCAGACGCATATGCAAAACTTGCAGAAGCAATGCATGCGACTCAGCGCAGCCATAGGAGGTGGACCGGCAGCTATTGCCAGCAGCCAGCAGCTATTCGAGCAAAACGTCAAAGCATTTCTTGACGAGGTGTCATGGTTCCTTGGACTTGACAGCTGGGGTTGCTTCGTCTGTATATTGTTATTTTTTTATTCACCATGCCTTCCAGTGTTGTCAAGCCTCAAGAACAGTAATTCCTTGCCGTTTTTCTTTTTTTTTTTTACCAGTATTTTACCTTTAGTGCTTAGCGTGTGTACTGTACGCATTGTAATTAATTTACTTGTCCTGTGTTTTCATAGTTATGCTGAACATATTACTCTATGTCAATTGTATATATGCAATGTATAAATGCCTTGCATGTAGTGGGAACCATGGGGTTCCCTATAACCCTATCTAGGCCTAGTTTCAAGCAAGTCATCCTGGAGTCATCGTCACCAATGGCGGCGGCTACCCAGACACAATGAACTGAGGCTGTATTCCCTGAAGGGGTCCGCTCTCCCTCGCCCATGTAGGCCACAATCACTCCCGGCGCACCCTCAGGAGTGATTGTGGTTGCGTCCTGTTTTCAGGTGACCTATACCGGCCTCCCCTAGTGGGTCCATTTCCTGCAGGCTATATAAACCGGCCACAACCTCTGGCCGAGGCTCTTGGCTGGGGGGAGCTACGCTCGACGCAGCATTCATTGTGGTTTTCAGCTCCCCATTTCCGTGATCCTGCCAGTTATGGCAAGACGAACCCCCCCTCCAGGCAATACTGTTGATCAAGGCAGCGCCAACCTTTTTCCTTCTTTTTGTACCGCCTATGGGCAAAGCATGTGGCGAAAGCCAAATAAACACGTAGTATGGTATCCCTGTGTTTGGTGTGGTCTCCCCTGTCCACCGGAGCGTAACGCGGAGCACAACATAATGCAGTCAATGAACAGACCCGGCCGCACCCGCCATAGCAGCGGACTACGGAGTGGGTGTTGCCTCACAGTGATCAGCAAGGTAAGTCGAAACCCAAATTTTGCAACTGGCGAGTTACGGAGCGGGCATTTGCCTCACTGACATCCCACATATGGCGCCCCAATGTAGGACCTGTCCGGCGACTGCAAACAAAGCAGCACTTTCGCACTGACAGTGAACCAGGCCAATTTCCAGCCTTGGACTTCGTGGACGGAAGGAGAGGCAAATGCCCAAAACCCGACGCCACTCAACGGCTTTGGGGACACAACAACCACGCACAGACACATTGCACTGTCTTTTCAGTCGAGCTCGCTTTCTAGCGGAGGCTACACAACATGACCGGAATGTGCCCGAGGCATCCCCCTTCGCGACATGCCAGCCCACTCAATTGAGGGAAGCGCATCTTTGCTCGTCGAAGTCAACCCCGCGCTCGTACAAAGCACGGCGACGCAACAAAGGGCAAATCCAGCCTCGTACTGCAATGACCTCCTGACTCTAAACTGGCCTGCAGCTTCTCCACAAACGGAAGATACTGCCGCCGTCTGTGAGCAATGGCCCAGCTCAGCTGCTTTATGCGCAACGCGGGCACACACCCGGTGTACAGCTCGCCAGCCGAAAGCGTATCTCATCAAAGAGAAAATGCGCTGAACTCATACAAGCCACTGCAAGAAAACGCAGCACGAGTAATCGAGAGTTTGACGGGAACGTTGCAAACAGCAACGAGGCCCCCGCCGCCCAGATGGCCAGCGGTCAGATCCCGATCCCGACATACTGAGGATACAAGGACCCAGTGAGCACCACGGACTTCCTCAAGGACCTGAAAAGTTATCTACAGGCCATGGGAATGTCGGACCACGAGATACTCAAGCACATTTTGCCAATCTCGGTGGACCAAGCAGCGCGATGGTTCCATCTAACCGGAAACCAGCTGCTGACTATTGAGCAGTTCCGAAAGGCTTTTCGCCAAGAATCCCTCCCCGCTGACTATGAGCGCAGGATGAGGAGAGAGCTCGAGCAATGAACCCGACACCCAGACGAGTCACTGTTAGAGTTTGTGAAGGCTATGCAAGAGCTATCTGAGCTGGCAGAACCCTCCCCACCACATGCAGAGCGGGTAGAGTGAGTTATTCAACATGCTCACCCGACGTTTCCGGCATATCTCCGAGGCAGTCGCTTTCGCGACTTGAATGAAGTAGCCTCAGAAGCTCGGCGGATCCAGGGAGACATTCTGGCCGCCCGAGAGTACCAGCCACCGCCGCCCGCATCAGCACTTGAGCCACACTATGCATGGAAAGGCGAGACGGCGCCCGCGCGCCGCCTGTTCAGATTTCCCAATTATTGCGTAGGTTGTCTTACAACCCTGAGGTTGCTGTAGTGCACCGACCGTTTTCTTTATTGTTTGTTTTGATTTCAATATTGAGTGAAGTTCCGTGTGGAACCTTGAGGTTTTATTTTTGCTGTGATTGTTTGCCTATGCGCCAAACCTTGAAATCTATATTTCCATTTTTTGTTTCTAAGTAAATATATTGTTTCTTGTCCGAACCACACGTGTCCACCTGGGCTCATTGCTTCTTTCCCCGACTTGGACACATACACGAGCCGCGCAGGCTGACCGGCCTTAACAAAAATAAACGTTGTACCCAGTCGCTGTAGAGGGCCAGCGGGCGAACCGTTAAGGGGGAATCGCACCTCTAACCTCCAGCTGGGGGCAACTGTGACAACAGTATAGCGTCTAACGTGTAAATACATTTTATTTTGAAATGTACAGTGGACTCCCATTAAACGAAACTCGCTTAAACGGAAAATTCGGATAAACGGAACTCTAAAGGTTGTTTCGGTTGGTTTCCTATGTATTTAATGATAAATTCTTCGGGTAATCGGAACCCCCCTTTTTGCTTACTTCGGTTAAACGGGACCGAAACCGAAACTACCCATGGCGACCGCGGACATCGGAAATAGCTACAGCAGTCTCACAACCATGGAGTACGCAATAGCCAAGACTGAGGACACTTTAAAGGGAAAGGGGTTGTGTTAGAACAAAATTTATACAAATATTATTATAAAAAAAAAAAAAAGTTGTTAGGCTAGGTGACGCGAGGTGCCGCTCGTTACAAAGGGTACGGTACAGCCATTCATCCATCTATCCAAGCCATTATATTAAGGCAATCCAATCCAGTCTTTCTACCGCCATTAGGGTTAGCGCCTCGTCTGTTGCGCGTCACGTTTACCATCGAGTACACAAACCAGCGTCCGCTTGCCGTGTTGTGATGGAAGCGGTAAAAAAGCGGCCGCACCAAGCGATCTCGCTTGCTACGAAAATGAAGATCCTTCAAGAGCTGGATCGTGGTGACCTCTCGAAGACGGAGATCGCAAGGAAGTTTGATATCCCGAAGTCTACACTCTCAAGGATATCAAAGGACAAAGAAAAGGTTCAAGACGCTGTAAAGCGCGGAAGCTTTGCCACCGACCGAAGGAGGATGCGAAAGACGCCTTTTGAGGAAATAGAGAACGTCCTTTTTCTCTAGTTTAAGCGCGCGCGAAGTGCTAATTTCCCGATCAGCGGCCCCATCCTCGAAGAAAAGGCTGGAGAGATTGAGCGACGGTTGGCTCAGCCGTTTTAAAAAGCGCCACGGCCTAGTCTTTAAGACTATTTCTGGGGAAGGTGCAGCAGTCAACAGAAACCTTTGTACCTCCAAGGCATGCACACCTACTTCGTCAAAAAGCGATTACAAAATGCAAAACAAACTACCATTACCTCTTTTTTCTAGTCAGCTACATTAGCTGGACATCATGCTTGTGAAATAAAGTCATATTTCACTCATTTTATGTGCTTTGCTTTAATGAAACTTCTGATAAACGGAACAAATTTTTCTGTCCCTTCGAGTTCCGTTTAAGAGGAGTCCACTGTACCACATTAGGAACATCATTATAAAAAAAGATTTAGCCTGTTCCAATCTGCAAGTCCTGTGTGATACAAGTGGATATCGGCAAAAAGATTGGTCTCAATTTCAATCCCTTTTTAATTGTGCATTTGAGTCCACAAGGTGAACTAAAGGAAATCGACCGAATATTGTAGAAAAAGTGCAAGCTCAATTGCCTGTTTGACAGCTCCATCTTCTGCAAATAAAATTTTATTGGTATCAACGGAATATTTTTGTGAGGCCATTCTAAGATATTTATGGTTTAATTCAGGTACACACAACTTGTTACTAAAATTACAATTAGGCAAAAGCTAAATCAGGATCAGAAATGAAAAAACATGATACACATGTATACAACCACCTCTATGTTTGTCTTGTTAAATCATGCACGGAAAATTGTTAAACAATCGTCTCCTTTATTTTTTTATCTGTGCTGGGGTCCAACTAATTTGATTATCCCAGTTACGCTGTGCAGAGCTGAGGCAAGATTCACGAAGCAAACTTATAAACAAAAATATATGTACGACAAAACCTCAAAACAAATCCAAATTCTTGAAACGAAATTCCCCTAACTTTTGCATGGTTTACGAAGAAATTCCGCAACACCTCCGAGCTGTCTTACAAACTTCTTCCAACATGGCTATGTATGTCGGTTGGCTGCTTCGCCTCGACGGTCAGAGGACTTAGAGGTGCGAGCAGTTGTTCCGCCCTCGGATCACAGTGCATGAAGTGCCAGAGCGCATTTTGAAGCGATATTCGGTGCTTCCGCTGTGCGATATGATCGCTCAACCCTTAGCTGGCCGACAAAGTGGAGTTGCGCGCTGCTGATCGACGATCAAGTGTTGGTGGCACTACGCTTTTATGCAAGCGGCAGCTTTCAGTTCATGGTAAGCGAGGTGGGCCACCTGGGCCAGGCAAGTACCACACGAATTATAAACATTGTGAGCCAGGCCCTCGTCCAGATAGCCGGGGAAGCGATTTGCTTCCCGAAAACACAGCGAGCAGCGTCCCTCACTTCGATCGGTGAATATACTACGGCGTTAGCAAAGGCGCCATTCCGCCGGCACAAACATAACCAACTGCAAGCCCCACACGCTCAGTCGATGTCAGTCGATGTCAGTCAGTTTGCGCCGGCGGACCGGGCACAGCTCAGTCGAGAGCCAACCGGCAAAGGGTCCACGACGCTGCTGATAGACCCCAACTACCCCGTGCGCAAGAAACGTCAGCATATGCCACCGAAGACCCCAGCGCCTGTGTCCCGGCTCTCGGACGACGACGACGATCTGCCAGCATTGATCAACGATGCAATCGCTGGCCACACCCGCAGCCTCCGCGAAGCAATGCAGGACGATCGTTCTGCAATGCTTCAAGCTCTGCGCCAGGAGCGCGCGGCAATGCAAGAGTCCCTCATTGTATCGCTTCAACAACTGTTCCCCAGAACAGCGGCGCCAGTCGCCACCCACCCGGACACCACCCAGGCGCTCCACCAGTCCAGCCAGAGTGCAACGCAGCCCCTCCAGCCGCACCCCTCCACAAGCACCTACCCCGGACCGTCCCAGCCCACCAACGGCGCAAACATAACCAACTGCAAGCATATTAGTTGCTGTTCTAAAAACGCACAAATATGGGGGGAATGCCTACCGTCACTTTATATCAATCCAGCTGCGAAAAGCAAAGTCCAGCGCCGCTCATCTGTGCAGCAGGCAAGACACAGAACTTGATTGAATGGATTAAGAATATCATCTTGACTACCAAAGCAAATAGCTTAACCGCATAAGCGATTTAGCAAGCAGACGAGCGTCAGCGACGAGAGTCAGCGACAGAAATTTCTCCATCGTCGCTCGTCGCGTCGTTACGCATAATAGTATAGGAAAATGGAACCTGGCAAGCAGCAGTACCTTATTCTTGCAAAAAAAGTGAATGTTTTATTAAGTGACAATCTCTTTAAGGTAAAAATAACTTGGAACAGATAATAGACTTTCTGAAAAGATGCTTGGACAAAAGCTATACGGCCAGTTCCGTAGACATTAAGGATCTCTACTATTTGATCCCGCACTGGGAGCTTTTAGTGTGTGTTGAAGACTGTATTGACGACTACGGATACGTGGCTTTTCAAAATGAGTGAGGTCTAGGGGTGAGTGACTTCTTACACCTCCTAACCTTTTACTTGAAGTCAATGTTTTCTACTTGGAATTTAAAGACTTTCAATTAGGGGAACGGCAAGGTGCCTGTATCAAATTCTGCTTAGCTCCCATGTTAAAGGGGGGTGCAACGATTTCTGGACTTCGGTCAAAGATTTCTGGAAGTTGCCCTCCGACACGTCTGAAGCAAAGTACAGAAAACCGATTTCGCCTCCGTGTCTTAGTTGTTGCATAAAAAAAAGATAAAGATTGGCATTTCTGGAACCCCTCAACTCACTCCCAGCCTTCAGGGTCACACCTGGTCCCCCTCTTAGTGACGTCATTCGGAGTGCCGTGTAGCTTCCCGTGTGCTATCTCGGAGGACGCTTTCTCTCCCTCTCTCCGCTGACATTAGCGGGCGTTACGCTGCAGCTTAGAGTTGAGCGAGGTCACGTAATCTTTTCGCCGTAGTTCCTTCGGCGGCCACTTCGGGCTGCAGGTGGGGGAAAAAGCTCGACTTTTGTTTTGCGATTATGCAGCGGAATCGCGACATTTTTAATGAAGGAGGTGTTTTCTCTATCCTCCGGGACACGATAAACAACGTAAAAATGACAAGATGCAAATTCTTTTAATCATAAAATCGTTGCACTGCCCCTTTAAGCAACATCTAGCTCACGTTTTATGACAGAATTTTATCTAAGAATCTTGAAGGCTCCAAGGCAAAAGAAGATATTTAGGTCTGTAGGTGACTTTGTAGTACTTTTAGACTGGGACTCACAGCGTTTTGATGATGAAATTTCTGGTGTTCTGGCCACTTTTACTGAATGCCTGGAACCGCTCATTCTCACGCACGAATTATCGGTGAACGGTTCCTCCATAAGGTTTCTGGACATCAGGCTCCACTGCCATTCCTCACATATGTGCTGGCTTTATGAACCTAGAGGCAACAAACCCCTCCCACTGTTCTCATCAGCCCATTCTAAACTGGAGAAAAGGGGAACCATCAACATTTGTTTTAAGAATGCTCTACATAAATCCTGCTTTCACTTGGTCAAGAACAGCTTTAAAAATCATGTATTGAGACTCATGGCCGCAGGCTACCCATCGCACCTCCGGACTGCGGTCGCAGAGGCTCTACAGAAGAGAAGAGGCATCGAGAGCGACCAGGACGCTTACACAAAACACAGAAATATCACTGGATCTACCGTACGTACACAAGGTTTCTCATCATTTGAAGAAAATGGGACGTCGAATTGGTGTTCATGTGGTCTTCCCAACTCTGGTGCAAAAAAGTGAATTCTGATGTGGGAGAAAAACAGGTATGCACTAAGAAACATCAAAACCAGCTTGTATCATGTGTTGTGGAAGTGGGATATTCTATCGCCTTTTTGTGCGGCCGCAAATACATAGGGCTGACAGGACGCTGCATTTATGAGCGGTTCAGAAGGCACCTGTACAATCTGTCACAGGTTGTGTCGGGGCACCTTGGTGTGCATTGCCGCAATTTCGGATGTACTCCAGCCTTTGAAAGAGTTGGTCTTCCGTCTTCCACTCTGCCCGTGTCCCTACGCTGTTTAATACCGATTAAAACTATATTAATATGGACATTTTCCTCGGTGTTGTGGACAGTGCAATCGATGCTACTCTAAGAGATTCCAATGTAAAAAAGGTGTTTCGGTATGTGGACGATTTTCTGGTGGTGTTTGACAAAGTGGATGGAGAGGCGACGTGAGCTAATGTCTTATGTGCTTTCGATGAGAGTGGTGGGGAACAGGTTTACGTTTGAAGAACGGAAGGATAAGGTTCTCCAGTTTCTGGATCTGGCGCTGCGTCTCAAGGACACACAGGTATGCTGGTCCTTCAGCCCGCAGTCAAGGAAAGCGATATGGGACTAAAGGTCATCCCACTCCAACCAAGCTGGTGAAGAGGGGCATAGCAGTTTCCTGTCTTGGCTCTGCTCTCGGGAAGTCATGCGTTCACGTGATGACCGACAGTTTCTTAATGCAGGTTAAAAGACCAAGGGCGTCCGAGTAACCATCAGCACTTTTGACGGAAATGGCAAGTGCCCTTCTGAAGGCAAAAAAAGTAGAGAGGGTGAGGCCGACGTCCACAAAAAGCGAAAAGTGGTGGTCCCCTACACCCACCGTGTCTCCCACAACCTTAAACAAGTTGGAGGCCGGTATGGAGTCAAAGTAGTGTTCTCGGCCCCCCAAAAATGAGCCAGATTTGTGTAAGGGTGGCTGCCAGAGCCGATAATCGGGTGAAGGTGAAGTGTACCAAAAGACACGCAAAACCTTTTGTGTCATGTGTCTCGAGTGTGGTGTACAAGATACCCCTGTCATGTGGTAAATTCGACATAGGCCAGAAAGGGAGGTGCCTTAACGATAGGCTCCGGGAACATGCTTACTCGCTGAGGGCCACAGTGGGGGGACTGCTTCCTTTGCATTGCAGAGACTGCACGTGTCAGCCGGCCTTTCATGAGGTGACGGTTGAAGGAAGGCCTAGAGAGAGGGCTACTCGCAAAATTATTGAGGCTTTTTATATTTCGTGCTTCGGAGAAAGATGTGTGAGTGAGCCGTCGGTTGCCTTATGTGATAAGGAGTTGTCCTTTTTGTGCCACACCATGACTGGCATAAGTTGAGTCAAGTGAACCTGTTTTGATGACATGTGCCTCGTGGAGGGCATATTGTTTGATTACACACCATGTTATCTGCTACTGACGTATGTGTTCTCTTTTAATTTCCACATAAAACATTTCAGTTGCGAGTACAGCTGTTGTCCTGTCGTGTCTGTTCCTTTCATCGTCCTCAATTTTTGAAGCTGTTACACCCACCCTGTCAAATAAATATGTGTATTCAAATTATTTGAAATATATTTTAAGTATACCCTTGTTTCGCTAAGGAAAAGAGTACTTCTGTACTACATGCTATTACCAGTCTTGTATGCGTTACTGAAAAAAGCAATTGATTACAATTACAATTACTTTGTCGAAAAATGTAACTGATTACAGTATCAGTCACTGCATCAAAAAAGTAATTAAAAACTTAACAGAAAGTAATTTATTATGTTTTGCGTTACCTTCTTCACTTTTTATTATGAAATCAAAAATGCATGCCTCGTCAAATCCGGATCATAACAACCCGTACACATGAAACGAGGCACTCTAGGCAGCTCGACAGTCAAAACGTCGCTGAGCCCATTGACATTCCAATCCTTCTGGTACCTTGGTATCAATTTTTAGTTGTTTAGGGGTAAAAAAAAAATGTCCAACGTTGGTGCAACATAGACGAGTGACGCACGGGCAGACAGAGCGACGCACGGGCAGACAGAGTGACGCACGGGCAGACATATATTTGATTACTTGTAATTCGTTATAAAAAATAGTAAAAGAATTACAGCAAGCATTACTGCAGAAAAAGTAATTGAAGCGTTAAAAAGTTACAATAAAATGTATTGAATAGAAGTAATCAGTCACTTATAACTTGGTAAGCAAAAGTCTGGCTATTACAAACAAAAATATGACGAAAATTAAAAAAAAAATATGTATGTACCTCACTGCCTGAATCTAAATGACACCGCCCAACTAAGTAAAAAGGATGAAACAATATTCTAATTTATTTGTCAAATAATAAATTTAGTGATAAAAACATTGAGTTATTTATTGGCATTCTTGTATTAATCATACGCTACTACATCATGTGGTCACAATGCAGTTTTGACTTCAAACACATCGAGGCCTTCTGCCATTTGGTAACCATGGTAACTATGCTGCTTTCCCTGCCACGGCTTGCATTCGTTGTAGAACCTGATTTTGAATTACAATTATAATAAAAATATAAAGTTAAGCAATAAAAAATTTACAACCCCAAAAGGATTCCAATTAAAAAATTTGCGAAATCAGTAGGTATGAAGGACGAGCGCACATCATCTCTCGACCATCAGCACATCCATTTTCGAATTGTTTATTTTTTGGAGTTTAGCCATAGGACGTAGTATTCCAGTATTTGCTACGACCAGCAATCGTGAGCTTTCCATCAATCTTCCTTTACCACCATCTTCCTCAACAGTAGTTTGAGATGCCGATCCCCAAGAATACATTTGTTTCAGTTATATTTCCAGCCTTCTCATTCTTTTTCTGCGAGTATATTAGCACTTTTCTGGTCGAAGCTAGAACATACTCGCGGCTCGTCATTTTACTATTGTATCGGGATGTGACCTGACCAATCCAAGATGCAAACGATTCCCTCACAAATTCTCTTATGTAACCCGAAAAATGGCAGCACAAACAACATAAGGCATTGGCGTACGGGTCAAAACCTGAAAGCCGACCGCTGTATAATACGCGACGCTAGAGCGACTAGAGGTCAATGATGCCGGCCATCTCACAATCAAGAATAATTATTGTTGTTTTATATTTAGCCGTTTATTACAGTACCTAGGTACTTTTTCCTTCCTAGGCACCGTGGTTTACCAAAATGGGTTTACCATCGCTTCGAGAAAACCGGCCCAGGAGGTTTGACTGGTGCAGTCGACAGGATCCCACTGACTTTCTGCGACAGGTTGCGAGAAGAACGCCACAACATCTACTGATGTTGAGCCCTGCCAATATCTCAGTGAAAAGGTTGTCTGCAATAGCCTGTTCCGACATGTGCTAACAGAGCGGCATCCCAGCGAGAGGCTCCGGGAGCCAAGGGACTTGTGAAGAACGCCACAACATCAGCTGTGGGTGAGCCCCACTACTGCCGGAAGACGAAGACGGAGGAGCCATAGTATGCTGCGTCACGCGCGGAGTGACATCCAAGCCAGAGGCTCTGAGAGCCAAGGGCTCAAGACTGGCGGAAGGAAGCAGCACAAGGGAGCTCGGTGGCAGTAGCCGTGTGTGAAACCAGGACGCAATACCCAAGAAGGAGGCGGCGAGGGCCAGGGCTCAACAGTGAAGCAGCACCCGCTGCTGCTGTTAACACCTTCGACTAGATTTCAAGGGAAGAAAACAGGCCGATGCTGTCGGCCATCGACAACAACAAAGTCGAAAAACAGACCTCAAACACCTACATGTCCAGAACGATTCTCCAGAAAGTGTGCAGGAGGCACAGGCATTGCAGTGGAGCCACAGGGATGCCTTGGGGAACTGTGACGGCACAGCAGGACCCTCATTCCCAGGTATGACCCAGGGTTGTTTTTTCCGAGGCTCACAATGTCCAAGGACACAAGATCAGGGGCTAAGGGTGGCTCTTTCAGGGGCAGACAGCAATCCTGACTCGAGTAGTGAAAAATTTCTTTTTCCTTGCGGTACGGCAAAATGGAGTAGGCAGCACGTCGCCAGCTATGACGCTTGAAATTCTTAAATTCCAACTCAAAATTGAGAAAGTAGAGCTGGCCCAGATTCAGGGCAGGAGTGAAAGGGGTTCAAGGAACTGAAAAAAAATGGGAGAGCTCGTGAAAGAACTTTGTGCCTTCCCCACATTGATGCCGGAGCCGGGAGCCCTCGTTCCGGCATGGTTAAGAGCGTTGAGACTATGAAGAATAGCTGTGAGACTCCCAAGGAAGTGCAAGGAGCGATCATTTTGCCGTTTCTCGTAAAAAAGACCAGAGCAATGGTTGCTAGTCGAGCCAGCGGTAGAGTGCTCTCTTTCATGGAGCTGCACGAGCTGGTCCTGTCAGAGCTAAAAATGACTCCGGAAGAGTGCAAGCGGATATTCTACAAAACATGCAAGGAGAGCACAAAGTCATATCTCAGTTCACAACCCAGCTCGACATTATGTTCGGCTATTTCTTAGAAAGCAGGGAGGTTGAGATAGTTGATGAGCTGTGCAAATTGATAATTTCAGACCAAATAAAGCATCTCATGACGGAGGACGCGTGCATGTATGTCCTGCAAAATGAGACTAAGGACTAGCTAAGGCCAAAAGAGCTGGCACAGCTAGCTGAAAGGTTCGAGGAAAGTAAACGAGGGACTCGTGAAAGGCTCAAGAAACGTGAGCAGAGCACTGGGAAGCCATTTGTTCCAAAACAAGACCAGAGGTCCAATAAGGGGACAGCCGGGAGAGGAACATGGGACCAATCGAGCGCAGTCAGGTGTCATACATGTGGGAAACAAGGACACTATAGCAACGAATGCTCGAAGAAGATAAAGGGCATGCTGAGGCCGGGCAGTCGGGTGCACCGAAGCTTACGGCGAGAGCAACAGTAGGACCGGTGGGCCAACCAACAGAAGCACCTGCCACAGCAAAAACTGACAAGGAGACAACGACGGATCTCGTAAATCGCCGTGTGCCAAACAACATTCCATAGAGCATGGAGGCGGAACGGGCACTCTGCTCGGTAAGGCGACACTTGCTACGGTGCCGATGCTGGCCACCCAGGATCCCAATAGGGTGTTTGTCTTGACCACCGACGCATCAGAGCGGGCGATTAGGGCGTGCCTATCCCAGGACTTTGAGGGGGTGCAGAGGCCAATCGCGTTTCTGAGCAAAAAAAACTGACAGCCACTCAGACCAAATGGTTAGAAATTGAGAGGGAGACGTTTTTGAGCCTCGAAGCACTGTTGAGGCTCGAAAGAGCTTAGAGAAAGTGCTGGTGGAGACGCTGAGAGTTCTGTAATTTCCTTTCTTAAAGCATTTTGCTTTTTTTTTTTTTTTTTTTTTTTTTTCAAGTCGTAAAGTTTGTTTTATTTTGAATCATTATTTTGACTAGTGCAAACTTCACTAGGAGTAGAGTGTCTAGTGATGTCTGAATCCGTACTGTAGAGCTTTACGATTTGCGAGTTTAAATATATCTACGTATATGGAAATTGTGAAATCTGGAATGTATGGCTCTGTGTCTTGCTGTGGGCAGTGTGTCTCCGAAGTGACGGACAGTGTGAACTGATGTTGCGCAAACAACAAGGTGTACTAGCAACATTCTTGGTGGGGAGGTGTTAAGTATGTATAAAACATGTTTATTAATAAAGGTGTGCTTTTTTAGAAAAGTTGATCTTTCTATAGTTGCGTCGGCATTTTCTTTTTTTGTTTTAATCTTTCTATGTTGGTGTCGGCGTTTTGGATGGAGCATCTGCATAGCGGCCGCGAGGTGGGAGCGCTTTTCCCGCAGTCGTTGAGAAACATCTTCGGTTTCGGGAGGCTGGGAGACCCCACGCTTGGAGCTGCCTGTGGCTTTTAACCGAGTGTGCCTGTGTATAGAGGGTTTCGTCGCTTAGTGTGAGATTGTTGCTTTTTGCCCGATGTAATAATTCAGCTGTTGGTGCCAGCACGTTGTCCAGTCCACGACAGACGGAACGTTTGTCAAGAATCTCATCCAAACAATGTGGACAGCCGGGAAGCTCCGCAAGAGAAGCCTACCGGAGGCTTCAAGTCGGGGATTTGCAAAGAAGGCAGGCACAAAGGAGGCAAGGCAGGCCCTCGCTTACAAAAAAATTAACAACGTCGAGGCATGTGCCAATGTGCTCAAACCGATCGCAATTACCCGCTTACCGAATTTATTAGGTAAGCGGGGAATTGCTGCAGACATGACAATCTTTGTTTTGGATTTCGCCTTGTTTGTGATGTTTAAGAGGCCTGTCCACTAAAGCATTACAGCCCTCCTTTCGTCTCCCCTACTGCCAGTTGCAAGAACAGGGCACTGTTAAAATAACAAGGTATGCAAGCATACCCCATTTACTCGCATATTGTGGGTTCTCAAAAAATATTTTTTTATTTATTGGTCTAGCTCAGTGATTTTTCACACAGGCATGCTGTTCACTATGCTGATTTCATAACTGCAATTATATTTCATACATATCTTCTTTGTCAAAAGTTATCAAGAAAATAAACTATTAATTAGCTCATTTTAAGATGGGTTTAAAAAAAAAACGTCTTATTAAAATTTTAATAAAAGAAGGTATCAATTGCTTCCTAAAGAAATGCCATATAAGCTGTAGCCATTTTTATTTCTTTAGCACAATCATGTAAAAAAATTAAAGTGAACAGAAGACATATAATAGAGGCTATAAAAATGTCTAATAATGAAATGCCAGTTCTATATACCAAAAATATCATAATAAAAATAGCTTTATCTTGCAGTCTAGTTCAATCCAAAGAAAATAGTTTTAAATTTACGAAAATCGGTTGAGCACAAGTGAATAAAAAAGCCTACCAAACCAAAAAATATGCAAAAAAA